>NC_039282.1:3100000-3160000 GCF_003368295.1 Carassius auratus
TGTAATTTTTCTACTGATGTTTTATCCCAATTTTTAAAATTTAGTACTGGTCCCCAAATTTCACATCCATATAAAAGATTTGGTTTTATTATTGAATTATATAATTTTATCCAGGTTTTAATGGGTAATTTTAAGTGTCCACATCATGACTTTATAGCATAGAAAGCCCTCCGAGCCTTTTCAGCGAGTGTTTTCACAGCCAGACCGAAGCGTCCCGAAGCGCTGATGTCGATGCCCAGATAGCTGTAGCTAGAGCTGTGCTGCAGGACCTGGCCTTTATACAGGAACTGGTGTTTGTGTCCCTGAGATCTGGCTTTCTTCTGGAACACCATGACTCTGGTCAGGGCCCAGTCGTGACAGTATTGTTCCAGCAGGGACAGGCTCTGCTGAAGGCCCTCAGGTGTGCGGGACAGCAGGACCAGGTCATCCGCATACAGCAGACATCTGACCTCTGACCCCTGTAGAGTGAGGCCAGGCGCAGTAGAGCTCTCCAGCGCTGACTGTCTCTCTGTCTGACTGTATGTCTGTCTCTCTGTCTCTCTGTCTGTCTGTCTGTCTGTCTGTCTCTCTCTCTGTCTCTCTGTCTGTCTGTCTGTCTGTCTGTCTCTCTCTCTGTCTCTCTGTCTGTCTGTCTGTCTGTCTGTTTGTCTGTCTGTCTGTTGAGTTCAGTGAATTAACAGTTATTTATCTGTAGCTTCAGTGTTTCTGATGCTCATGTCTGTCTTGTCACAGATCACCCAGCTGAAGATTGCTTGCAACCCCTTCGCGAAAGGCTTTCGTGCAGCAGACTCTGAAAACAGGTGAACAATTTTAGAGCACTATACCAGAGTCTGTAAGTCCTGAGATCAAACCTGACTGTAGCTGTTTCTGGCTGAATGAAGGACCATCACCTTCAACTTAACCTTGCTAAGATAGAACCGCTCGTGGTCTCAGCCAACCCAGCAAACCCATCACTTCATCACAACTTCTCTATCCAGCTATTCATCAACCATAACTCCTTTCAGGACAACCAGGAACCATGGAGTTGTGATGGATCATCAGTTAAGCTTCACAGCCCATATTGGTACAACATCCCTGTCTTGTAGATTCGCCTTATACAACATTAGGAAGATTAGACCCTTCCTGTCAGAGCAAGCCACCCAACGTCTTGTCCAAGCTCTTGTTCTCTCCAGGCTGGATTATTGTCTTCCTGCATCTACTATCAAGCCTCTACAAAGCCCCTTTCACACTGCCATTCCGGCAAATACAGGGGTAAAGTGTTCCTGTAATTGTTCCCTGGTCGCTAGATTTTGCACTTTCACACTGCAAGTGATGACCCGGTATATGTGCGTGCTTTCACACACAACCCTTGAAGATCCCGTAACGACACGTGACATCAGCGCGTGACGTGTAATGTACGAGTCGACAACGCTTGGCACGTTATACTTTAACTGAAGCAAGCAAACGATCTCTGCGTCAGCGCGGAAAGTGAGGAACTAACTGATCTCTGCTTCATTACAGTTTGCACATATGTTTTCGTCGCGAATGTTGATCTTCCTTCAAAACAGCCGGTAAAAGAGTCGCGCGATAACGCGCGCCATCACTTCGATACGGAATTAGATCTGGCTTTTGTTCACACAGCGCTCGTTCCGGATCGATTACCGCAATGTTACTAGGTCCCCGACCCGGGTTCAGTTCGTTAATCAATTCCGGGACGTGGTTGCTTTCACACAGAAGGCGACCAGGCAATGTTACGGGAATATTGCGGGTCTGATGTGCAGTGTGAAAGGGGCTCAAGTGATCCAGAATGCTGCAGTAAGAGTGGTCTTCAACAAGCTGAAAAAAAGCTCACATTACTCCTCTCCTCATAAGGTAACAGTGACTAACAGCAGCTGCTCGCATCAAATTCAAAGTACTGATGTTTGTCAACAAGACGACGATGGCACGGCACCGACATACCTAAACTCACTGGTTCAGACGACTTGTGAACCCTCCAGAAGCTTGTGTTCTGCAAGTGAACGACTCATCATGTTGCCATCCCAAAGAGGAATGAAGTCTCACATTGACTTTCTCCTGGACTGTCCCCAGCTGCTAGAATGACCTGTCTGTCTCAATTCCAGCAGCTGAGTCTAAAGTCATGTTTCCACCACTGGAACCTTACCTAGGAACTAGGGACTTTGGGTTGCTACTCAGTGTGTTTCCACCGCAGGCACCAGGAACTAAATAAAGTTCCGGGTAAAAAAAAAATGCCCCTCAGAAAGTCCCTGCTGGCGAGGTGGTACTTTTTCAGAGTTCCGGAACTTTAGAGGCAGCACTTGGGCGCAAAACATCCTAATTGGTTGAGTTCACGCAGCATTGGTTGAGTTCAACCACCATTTATTCGGATCAACATTTTCAAAATATTACTGTTATTGTGTCATGAATTGTAATTTAAAAGTATTTCAGGCAGAATGTAGTTGTTTAAAACTCAAATCTGTGGTTTATTTTATAAAGACAGTGCTTATTTAAATATGTGTTTCGCCGATCTCGGTGACGGTGAGCTCCACGCGATCAGCAGGAGCCCAGTCCTCATGTATCCGCCGAGAAGCAGCCTCTCCTGGGATAGACCTTCTGTTGTGTGCCGCTGGCTCTGATGTCTCTTTAGTGGTTAAACATAAAATATCATTAATTTTGGGTAAATCTAACAGGTTATCTTTGGTCATTATTCAATTTATCTATATGTCAAAATGAAAATAAAAAGAAGCAATCAATATAATATTTCGTTTCATTGTAATTGCTGTATATACACATATCCCTGAACTAAGCACATTTCTGTGGCTATTATTATTTTAAATTAAAACGAAAGGAGGCAGTATATCCTATTTAATTTTATTGTAATATATACAGTGAAGAAAATTGAGGTGGCCAAGGTGAGCTGACTGATGTTATCAAATACGCTGCTGTTTGACTTATCTTCCCAGTACTTTACACTGCGGTGGAAACACAGAAAGCAACAGGTCTGGGGGGAAATTAGTTCCTGGGGCAAAAAGTTCCTGGTACAATTGTTCTGGGTAATTTCGGTAGAAATGCAGCATAAGGACACATCTTTTTCTTCAACACCTGACCAGTTAATACTAGTACTTACCTATTTTATTCTATTATATGCTATTTTATTATGCTCTATTATATTCTGTGCTATGCTATTCTATATTATTTTATTCTATTTGCTCTAATTTATTTAAAATTAAAAAACAAAACATCTTGCTGCGTTCTGTACTAGACTAACTGAGACTTGTCACAGCACTTGTATACTGTTGCTCTCTCGTTGATCTGACTGCTTCTATTGTTCTCATTTGTAAGTTACTTTGGATAAAAGCATCTGCTAAATGATAAACTGTATATGTAATGTAACATGCAGCGCTTCTCTATACATGAAATCTGTACTGAATTGTTATTGTGACTTTCTGTACTTGTTATGCTATATCTACAGTAGTTCTCTAATTGTAATGCTTGATTATTCTTCCTCATCTCAGACAGTTAGCTCAGTGTCAGGCAGAATCTGCTGGCCTGTCTTTGCCGTGGAGTGTGTTTGAGGGATCGTCTGCACGTGAAGAGCAGCGGCTACAACACCAACCGCAGCATCACCGTGAGCTCAGACTTACATCTCTAACATTTTGGGGCATATGTAGATGAGTCACGCATCTTTTCATTGCTGAGGCTGATTTCATAGCTAGCATTGCACATATACCAAACAGACTTTTTGAATAATCTGACAACATTACAAGTTGTTGTAAATGATGAACATGAAAACATTTTCTTTGCATTTTTGTTCATGCATTTCAATGCAATTTTGCACAATATGACTTTAACTGTCTTTGTTGTTGAGAAGCCAGAATGTTAATGGACACGTCAGACTCTTTATTTCTGCCTCTGCTTCTCTCTGTTCTTCAGGCCGATCAAACGTTCATGATCCAGCCCTACAGACAGCGATGACCGAGGTGGCGCTCTCGTACGGAGCAGGGATGGACCGCAGGGACACAGGGTCTCAGGGCCATTTCTACAGCGCTCCTGTGCTCCTCACGGTGCCCTGCCAGTGGGACGGTCCGAGCAGAGCAGACAGAAGCCTGACCGGATAACCCTGCCCTCAGCCTTCATCAGCCTTACACTCTCAAAATCATGTGCCAGGAAATATAAAAGTGTGCTTCATTTATTCACATCAAATAACTTTACCACCACCAACAATAAAAATAAATTAAAACCAGTAAATAGATTAACTGAAATGGTCAGGCCCACTAGAAGTAGCTCCTCATGATAACAATGTGTTTACAGATTAGATTTATTACATTATACTTTAATCAAAATACAGGCTGTGTTCTGTGAACTGTATAACTGTGTTCATATTCATGTTTACAGACTACCATGCACATTTATGTTTCTAATATTGATAATATAAGATGTTTAGAAGAAGTACTAACATATGCATATGGATTATGGATTGTTTTTGGAAGGGAACATTTTGATTTAGCATTGCCCTTTTTTTTAATATATATATATATATATATATATATATATATATATATATATATATATATATATCTGTGTGTGTGTGTGTGTGTGTGTGTGTGTGTGTGTGTGTGTTTCACAGACATGTAATCACAATTACTTAACACTAAAGATGATTCAATAAAAATAAAATGTCTCCCTTCTTTTTACTCATGCAAGGATCTTGCAATAGCAGTAAAATACTGTGGTAAATGACCATGGTGTTCCTTCAGCTCAAAGCATTGTGGTATTTCCAGCTGATAGTCTCACTGTGCCATGATACCAGTAGCAATGCTGAGGCACAAAAAAACACAAAGACACAATTCAAGAATATAAATATGTTACCAATGTTACACTGTTATGCAGTACAGGAGGAAAATGGTCAGATGAATGAACTCCAAGCCCCATGATGCATCACTCCAGTGTGTGTGTGTGTGTGTGTGTGTGTGTGTGTGTGCGTGTGTGTGTGTGTGTGGAGTCCGCTCAGTGAGAATCTGATTCATTTAGCGAATCGACTCGTTTGGGCGTTTCGTTTCAATAAAATGATTCACCACGGTACATAAATATTTAGCTAAATATCGATGTATTTTTTTATTAAATAATTAATTAATTATATGGTACACCTGCTGCGTGTAATGTGGGTCCACCTAACATTTTTTATTTTATATTAAACCACTACAATGTTTTATTTTTTCAGTCGAGTGGTTCATTCGCTCAGTCAGAAGTATTCAATAGAATAGATTCAGATGAATGATTGGTTCAGGAGTCGGATGCGGGGATGAGGAGGAGGAGGCAGGAGCGCTTTGAGGACACAGAGATGCGGATTATGGAGGCTCGTGATGTGAAATGATCAAAGCGCTAATAGACGAGCTCATCTCGATGCACACATTCAACGACAGCACTCTTCACATCTGCATCTATATCAACAGAACGATCTTCTCTTTTTAACAGGACATTTCTTAAAGAGCGTTCGGGAAGCTTTTTGGCTGCTGTATTTCCATATAGAAATTCTCATAAACATGAATGAGGTAAGCGGGAAACGGCGACGATTGTGAAAGCGGAGGATGGAGAGAGCGAAGGACCATAAACCTGATCGTGGATGTGCTTGAGTGCTCGCAAAGGTTCGGATTCTGCGCTTTCTGTGCGTTATGACGCCATAACAGACCTCGCACACCGCCTTCTGAAGGAAACACACCGATCTGGAGCTTGGGAAGATGAGGCTTCTGCTTCTGTGTTCGTGGGCATTCCTGTCGCTTCTGCCAGTGACCTCCTCAGAGCTGCTCCGCGTCCCCCTGCGGCAGGGGCCCCTCTCACAGACCGCGGCCCCCAGGGGCCCCTCGAGGTCCGCCCGCACGCGCAGAGCGGCCAGTGGGATGAGTGTTGTGAACATGATTGACAACCTTCGCGGAAAGTCGGGCCAAGGGTATTACATTGAAATGTCTGTGGGCACCCCGGCGCAGAAGGTGAGGGCGAGCAGAGTCAGGGCTGAGGACAGCTCATCTGTTCACATTTTGGATTTATTTAAATTAGAACCTGTTATTTTATTTTATTTTATTTTGTAATGATTGTACAAACATTTACATATTACCTAAAATAACGAAGAAAAATAATATTTCAACTTTATTCCCATTATTCATTATTTTCTGCGTTGTTTAGATCTTTGTGCTGACAGAAATATTGTCTGTTAGTGGTGTTAGTAGTGTGTTCATGTGTATACAGCTACACTGTCTCAGAATAACACACTACTGTTGTCCACTACATATACTGTACACCACTACAGACTTACATGCAACCTTTTTGATATAAGAAACATGTACAAATAATAATCATTCTATTAAAAAGTTTTCTTAAATCATGCATTTCTGGGAATCGAACCCGTGACCTTGGCATTGATAGTGTTGTGCTTTAGCCACAGGAAAACTAGATTTAACTTCTGATAAAGTGAGACAATCACCTTTGTTTCCGGCAGCGGCAGATCTCTGCTGAGCTAGTATCATCACTATCACTTTTCTGCAGTTGTTACAGTTGTCTCTTGTCTAGTGCTGGTGTGGAAGGAAATGAATGTGTTTTTGCACAGCAAACATGACTGCGGGTCAGTGAGGTCACACAGTGTTTGAGGAAGAGGAAGGCCTGGGGTTTAGAGGTCACTGGAGGAATGAGATGAGAGCAGTCTCTACAGATTCAGTGAGCAGAGATAACAGGAAGCTCACAGGACAAATCAATGACACGAGAAGTGAAACACAGGTGAAGAGAAGGAGACGCACGGTATCTAAAGCACTGCTGAATCTAAAACATTTGTCTAATAGCTTTAATGTGGAGAGGTAGAGATGAGTTTGGAAAGACTCAGTATGTGTGAACAGCATCAGCTGTTAAAAAACTTCCTTTAGCTGATGTTGAGCGCAGAGCGACTGATGACATTGTTATAGAGTCTAATGAAGGCAAGTGACGGAGTTAACTTCCTCAGCAAGAATCTCAAGATATTCATGATCCTTTATCAAAGCTGCCTGTCACTGTGGACACGTTAACTGTCTGATCTCATTTCAGAATGACTGATTACATGGTCTGTCTATCTGCTAAAGCATGCTGGATCTCAGCGGTCCAGAGATGTCTGGCAGCTGTGTGTTGTTCTCAGGTTTCCCCCCTCGTCTCGCTCTGTCTCTCTCGCTCAGTGTGTATCACGTTCTGCTCAGTCAGGCAGTCTAACACTGAGACAGCAGCCGCTCACAGGAGACGGATCAGTAATGCATCTGATTCTCCAGCACCTCTTCACACACACACACAACACCCAGCAGATCACAGCTGTAGTCAGCTGAAGACGGAGCCACATCTACAGACTCACATCTAGAGACCACACAATCAGACCCTGGCTA
This sequence comes from Carassius auratus, assembly GCF_003368295.1. NCBI lineage: Eukaryota > Metazoa > Chordata > Actinopteri > Cypriniformes > Cyprinidae > Carassius > Carassius auratus. The sequence goes on from NC_039282.1 coordinate 3,107,371, forward strand.
CGGCCAGCACCACTCATGATCTCTGCAGTTATTCAGACAACCCTGAAGCTACAGTGTGTTCTTTGTGTTCCAGCTGAACATCCTGGTGGACACGGGCAGCAGTAATTTTGCAGTAGGCGCAGCTGCTCACCCGTTCCTCCACAGATATTACCATCGCTCCCTGTGAGTACTAGCCACCATCACACACACACGGGACATGATGTATGTTACAAGAGTGAGAGTGACGTGTGTGTGTGTGTGTGTGTCTTCAGCTCGTCGTCGTACAGAGATCTGGGCCGTGGTGTGTATGTGCCGTACACACAGGGCCGCTGGGAGGGCGAGCTGGGCACAGACCTGGTGTCCATTCCTCACGGGCTCAACGTGTCTCTGAGGGCCAACATCGCTGCAATCACCCAGTCTGACCGCTTCTTCATCAACGGATCCAACTGGGAGGGCATCCTCGGACTGGCCTACGCCGAGATCGCCAGGGTGATCTTTCTGTAGCGGTCAGAACTTCACAGAGCATGATGAAGAGGCGCTTCTGACCCGGTGTTGTGTCTTTCAGCCGGACGAGACCCTGGAGCCGTTCTTCGACTCTCTGTTGAAGCAGACCAGCGTCCCAGACGTCTTCTCCCTGCAGCTGTGTGGAGCGGGCTTCACCCAGAACTACAGTGCCCGCAGCTCCACTGTAGGGGGCAGTATGGTGAGACTACTGGGGACAAGCTAAAATAGTGGCGGAAATAGTTACCTGACTCCAGTGTCCTAGCATTAACTCTTCTGTCAAACACAAGAAGAGATGTTTCCACACATGCTCTGAATGAGAATCAGACTGCTGAGCCTGAAAAGAAAAGAATATGGCAATATAAATATGATATAAGAAGTCCATATGATTTTTTTCTCAAGGAAATAGTATTTTCTAGTAAAACATAGTTCAATAACCTTCTTTTCTATATGTCATAATATAGTTTACTGTGTGGAGTTAAATAGCTTTAATTAATGTGAAACAGAACATCTTCAGTGGCACACTATAAAAGACTGTGTTGTTGTTCACAGATTATTGGGGGAATCGATCCGTCCCTGTACGTGGGCGAGCTGTGGTACACACCAATCAGACGAGAGTGGTATTATGAGGTCATCATCGTGCGCATCGAGGTCAACGGACAGGACCTTAACATGGACTGCAAGGAAGTGAGAACACCTCTCCTGGTTTGCCATGAAGCAGTTCTTCTACTGAGAGAACCCACTTCACTGATCACAGTTCTCTTCATGCACACGCTGTTTGATGTGTGATGGGCTGCTTCCTAAAACTGACACGCTGTTGCTGTTCTCATGCCTTTTATGAAGAGATTTTAATCATTTACTCAAATCTGATCCAGACAATCTTAAAATATGAAAATCCACAAACTATTATTATATTTGTAGAACATTTATGTATTTTCTCTCTGTAGTTTTCCAGTTGAACAGTTTTATGTATTAGACAGAGGTGCAGTGAAAGCAAAGATTCTCCTTGTTTCTGTCTGTCTCTCAGTATAACTATGATAAAAGTATCGTGGACAGCGGCACCACAAACCTGCGTCTCCCTCGTAAAGTGTTCCAGGCGGCTGTGAAGGCCATCGAAGCAGCTTCATCGGTCGGTTTATATCGTCTGTGTTTTAACATGCTGAACACTCCAGGTTTTCTGGCTCATCTGGCTCTCTCTCTCCCCACAGACGGAACAGTTTCCCTCAGGTTTCTGGCTGGGCGAGCAGCTGGTGTGTTGGCAGGTGGGCACCACACCGTGGCACATCTTCCCTGTCATCTCTCTCTACCTGATGAGTGAAAACACAAACCAGTCTTTCCGCATCTCCATCCTGCCACAGGTACTTCATCTCTGAGTCTGTATGAGTTTGAGTCTCTGATGTGGACACGTCTATATATTTAGTTCATCTAATGAGTGAAATACTTCAAATGAAAGGTACTTTTAGGTTATTTTCTCTTTGTTTGGACATTAAAAACTAATTTAATATAAATATATATCCACTTTTCTATGCTAGCCTGCCAAATGTGAAGACAAAACTCGATATGTAAAAGCTGTCTGCTAAGATGTGCAGTGCCTGTACCAGTGTATCCCACAGTTCAGTGCAGTTCTTGTACATTTACCAGTTACAGTCACGCCACCTTGTGGAGGAATGGGATATGGTTTCTGTACCACCAGACATGATGCAGTCTCTATTCCCTTGAAGGAAGAGATTTGAAACAAAACTTGAACAATATCCACACCAAAAAGAACAAACTTCAGCTCGACTTATAAACTTTATTTTCAAGTCAAGTCTGCCTTATTGTCAATTCTTCCACATATACAGAATGAGCTTTATTGCCAGGTATGTTTACACATACGAGGAATTTGTTTTCGTGACAGAAGCTCCGCAGTACAACAGAATGACAGCGACAGAACATAAAACACATAATAAAAGAATAAAAAATACAAATATGTAGACAGTGAATGACAATATACAAATGACAATTGTAGGCAGGTATATTACAAAGTGAAGTTATGTATGTACATATATATTGTGTGCAAAATTTAAGTGTATACTAAGTATGTGTGTTAGATAAATAAAGTGTGTGTGTATATAAATATAAAGTGTAGTGTGTTCGCCATTATTGTCAGCTGTTCATAAGATGGATTGCCTGAGGGAAGAAACTGGTCCTGTGTCTGGTTGTTCTAGTGCTCAGTGCTCTGTAGCGTCGACCAGATGGCAACAGTTCAAAGAGGGAGTGTGCTGGATGTGAGGGGTCCAGAGTGATTTTGACAGCCCTTTTTCTCACTCTGGATAAGTACAGTTCTTGAATAGAAGGGAGAGTTGAACCGATGATTCGCTCAGCAGTCCGGACTACTCTCTGTAGTCTTCTGAGGTCAGATTTAGAAGCTGAGCTGAACCAGACAGTTACTGAAGTGCAGAGGATGGATTCGATGATGGTGGAGTAGAACTGTTTCAGCAGCTCCTGTGGCAGGTTTAACTTCCTCAGCTGGTGAAGGAAGTACAACCTCTGCTGGGCCTTTTTCACAATGGAGTCAATGTGAATGTCCCACTTCAGGTCCTGAGAGATGGTGGTTCCCAGGAACCTGAATGACTCCACTGCAGTCACAGTGCTGTTCATGATGGTGAGTGGGGGGAGTGCAGGGGGGTTTCTCCTGAAGTCCACTATCATCTCCACTGTTTTGAGCGTGTTAAGCTCCAGGTTGTTAAGACTGCACCAGACAGCCAGCTCTTTTACCTCCTGTCTGTAAGCAGACTCGTCACCGTCCTGAATGAGGCCGATGAGTGTTGCATCTGCAAACTTCAGGAGCTTGACAGAGGGGTCCTTAGATGTGCAATCATTAGTGCACAGGGAGAAGAGCAGTGGGCAGAGGACAAAGCCCTGGGGAGCTCCCGTGCTGATTGTACGGGTGCTGGATGTGTATTTTCCCAGCCTCACTAGCTGCTGCCTGTCTGTCAGGAAGCTGTTGATCCACTGACAGATGGAGGTGGGCACGGAGAGCTGATTTAGTTTGGGCAGGAGGAGGTTTGGGATGATCGTGTTGAAGGCCGAGCTGAAGTCCACAAACAGGATCCTCACATAAGTCCCCGGTCTGTCTAGGTGTTGCAGAACATAATGCAGTCCAATGTTTACTGCATCGTCCACAGACCTGTTTGCTCTGTAGGCAAACTGAAGAGGATCCAGCAAGGGTCCAGTGATGTCCTTCAGGTGGCCCAGCACCAGTTTTCCAAATGACTTCATGACTACAGACGTTAGAGCCACAGGCCTGTAGTCATTTAGTCCTGTAATTTTGGGTTTCTTAGGGATGGGGATGATGGTGGAACGTTTGAGGCATGATGGGACTTCGCACAGCTCCAGCGATCTGTTGAAGATCTGTGTGAAGATGGGGGCCAGCTGGTCAGCACAGGATTTCAGACAGGCTGGTGTAACACAATCTGGGCCTGGTGCTTTTTTCCTTTTCTGCTTCCGGAAGACCTGGCGCACCGCATCCTCGCTGATCTGAATTGCAGGTGTGGGGGAGAGGGGGGATGCAGGAGGTGAGAATGGTGAGAGTGCTTGATTGGAGAGGTGTTCAGGATGGGTTGCAGGAGCTGTTAATGGTGTGAACGGTAGTTTGGAGAGGCATTCAGGGCTGGTTGCAGGAGTTGTGAAGGGTGTGAATGGTTGTGTGGGGAGGCGTTCAGGGCAGGTGATGGGTGTTCTTTCAAACCTGCAGTAAAACTCGTTCAGATCGTCTGTCAGTCGTTGATTCTCTACAGTGCTGGGGGGTGGTGTCTTGTAATTGGTGATCTTCTTTAGACTTTTCCACACTGATGCGGAGTCGTTGGAAGTGAACTGAGTCCTTATTTTTTCAGAATAATTCCTCTTTGCCACTTTGATCTCCTTTTCCAATGTGTATTTAGCCTGTTTATACAAGACATTGTCCCCCTTCACGTAAGCATCTTCTTTGGCCTGACGGAGCTGTCTGAGTTTTGCAGTGAACCACGGTTTGTCATTATTGTAAATTAGTTGAGTCTTTGTAGGAATACACATATCCTCACAGAAACTGATATATGATGTTACGGTCTCTGTGAGTTCATCCAGATCGGTGGCAGCAGCTTCAAAAACACTCCAATCAGTGAGGTCAAAACAAGATTGTAAATCCTGCTCCGCTTCATTAGTCCATCTTTTTACAGTCCTTGATACAGGTTTAGCTGATTTTAGTTTCTGCCTGTAGGACGGTATAAGATGAACCAGAAGGTGATCAGAACGTCCCAAAGCTGCTCGTGGAACAGAGTGATATGCATCCTTTATTGTGGTGTAACAGTGATCCAATATATTACTGTCTCTTGTGGGACATGTAACATGCTGTCTGTATTTTGGCAGTTCACGGGAGAGATTGGCTTTATTAAAGTCCCCGAGAATGATTAAAACAGAGTCCGGGTGTTGTTGTTCTGTCTCTGTGATCTGATCAGCGAGTTTCTGTAAAGCTGAGCTCACATGCGCTTGAGGATGGATGTAAACACTAACCAGAATGAACGAGTGAAACTCCCGCGGCGAATAGAACGGCTTGCAGTTAATGAAGAGTGTTTCGAGATTTGAGCAGCACGTCTTCTTTAACACAGTTACATCTGTACACCACCGTTCATTGATGTAAAAGCATGTCCCGCCGCCGCGCGATTTCCCAGTTGATTCTGATTCACGATCTGCTCTAAACAGCTGAAAGCCCGGCAGATGGAGCGCGCTGTCCGGTATGGCATCATTCAGCCAGGTTTCCGTGAAACACAGAGCAGCAGAGTGTGTGAAATCCTTATTTGTCCGAGAAAGCAGAAGGAGTTCGTCCGTTTTGTTGGGTAGAGAGCAGAGATTTGCCAGATGGATGCTAGGCAACGGGGTTCGAAATCCGCGCTTCCTGAGTCTGACGAGCGCTCCCGCTCGCTTCCCCCGTCTGCGCGTCCTGAAGCGCTTGATCAGCGCCGCCGCTCCTCCGATAACAACGTTCACTAAAACATCTGAATAATTGAAATCCGGAAAAACATCTTGTGGTGCGTTCTGCCGAATGTTCAACAGTTCTTCCCTGGTGAAACTGATGGCAGGAATATAACTAAAGACAGGACAAACTAACAAAAACACAAAAACATATGCAGAGCTCGTCACGGAGGCAGCAATCCTGTATCGGCGCCAGCGTAGAGCACATACTGTCACAAGTTTGTAACGTTTTTTCTTTATTTTGTCATGTGTCCTGTTCCTGTCCTCAGTTATATTAGTTCCAGGTGTTCTCCGTTTAGTTAATTTGGTTCCAGCTGTGTGTCATTAATTATTTAATCTCTTCCCAGGTGTGTCCCATTGTGTCATGTGTTTAAATAGTGTTCCCTGTGTTGAGTTCTCCGTCTTCTATAGGAAGAACTACTCCAGTGGAGAGGGTTTGGGGCATGATAAAGAAAATGAAAGGGAGTGGAAAAGAATATGATTATCCGGGATTGATTAAAGGTCAAAATGTTATCACTAATAGTAATGGCAAATCAGAGATCATGGCTAAGACATTTAGTAAGGTACATAGTAATGAAAACCTTAGTCGACAGGATAAGAGGGCAAGAGCAGAAACAGTTGGAAATTATCGACAAGAATTGGAAAATACAGATATGATAGGAGGGGTGTTGAATGAATTATTCACAATAACTGAACTTAATAATGCATTAAGGAAATTAGGTAAATCGTCTGCGGGTGGGGGGGGGGGGATTTGTAATTCTATGTTGGAGAACTTAACTGATAAAGGAAAGGAAGTGTTAATGTGTCTTTACTATAAGGTTTGGACAGAGGGAATAATTCCAAGAGGATGGAAAGAATCAATAATTATCCCAATTAAAAAACCTGGGAAAGATCCACAGATTCCTAGCAGCTACAGGCCAATAGCACTTACATCCCAAATGGGGAAAACCATGGAAAGAATAATAAATGACAGGCTTGTATATTCAGTTGAGACAAAAGGATTGATACAAAATTATCAGAGTGGTTTTAGAAGAGGCAGAGGTACCATGGATCCTTTAGTATATTTAGAGGATGCAATAAGATGAGCTCAAGTAAATAAGGAAGCAGTGGTGGCTGTCTTTTTTGATATTGAGAAAGCATATGACATGATGTGGAAGGAAGGTTCTTTTAGAATTTAAGGAATTCTTGTCAGGTAGAACAATAATGGTGAAGATAAAAGGAGTGATAAGTGAGCGACATCAGGTAGAAAATGGTATTCCGCAGGGGAGTATCAGATCTTTATTGTTTAACATTATGATAAATGATATTTTTATGGAGGTGGAGAATCTTGTGGATGTGGCATTGTTTGCAGATGATGGTGCATTATGGAAGAGAGGGAGAAATGTTGGTTTTGTAGTGAGTGATACAGCAAGCAGTGGATGTAGTGGATAAGTGGTCCATTAGATGGGGTTTTAGGATATCAATTGATAAAACTAAAACAATGTGTTTCTCAAAAAAGAAATTAACTGATGATATAAAAATAAAATGGTCAACTAATGAAGTGGAAAGGGTTGATACATTTAAATACCTGGGCATATGGTTTGATCAAAGATTAACATGGGCAGTGCATATACAAAAAATAATTGATAAATGCAAGAAAACTATAAATGTAATGAGATGTCTATGTGGAGTTGATTGGGGAGCTAGTAGATCTGCAATGAGAACAATTTACACAGGTTTGATAAGGTCAGTATTAGATTATGGAAGCATAATATATGGGTCTGCAGCCAAAAATTGGTTGAGTAAGTTGTATGTGATACAAAATCAAGCATTAAGATTGTGTTGTGGTGCTGTCAAAACTACACCAGTGTCAGCTATCCAGGTGGAGATGGGAGAAATGCCTCTTCACCTTAGAAGAGATCAGCTGGCCATTGTGTATTGGGCAAACTTGAGGGGTCATGATGGAAATCATATGAGTCAATCAGTTTTGAAGCAATGCCAAGAGCGTGGAAATGATAAGGGAAATGAGATGGGGTTCAATGATCTTAAAGTAAGTACTACTGTACCTTTCCCAGTTGCTCCACAGTGGGAATATAAAGAAATGGCTATTGATTTGGGGTTGTTAGAAGAAAAGCAAGGAAATGGTATGGACAAGTATGGGGTGCAGAGATATTTAATGGAGAGGTATAGAGAGGATGTAAGTATATATACAGATGCATCTAAACAGAGTGATACAAGAATGGGGGTAGCATATGTCATCCCAAAATTAAAAGTAGAAGTAGGTAAAAGAATCAGTGATGATTTGGCAGTTTATACAGCGGAGTTGGTCGCTGTGTGGCTAGCTCTGCTGTGGGTGGAAGGTAATAGGCCAGGGAATACAATACAAGATAACTCTTATATGGGTACCAGCTCATATAGGAGTCGTAGGAAACGAGTTGGCAGACAAATGTGCTAAGAAAGCAGCTGGAAATGCCAATGTAGATATTGAGGTTAATTATAGCAAAGCAGAAATTAAGAGTATAGTTAAAAACATTGTTAAGAGCAAATGGCAAACATTATGGGACAATGGGCAGACTGGAAGACAGTTCTATAATATCCAGAATAAAGTGGGAAAGGGCAGAAATATGAACAGAAGTAAGGAGGAGGAGGATGTGTTGTCAAGAATGAGCTATGGACACACAAGATTAAATACAACTTTGGTAATAATAAAGAAACATAATGATAGCAATGTGAATTATGTGAATGTCCAGAGTCTGTAGAGCATGTTATACTTCATTGTCCTAAATATCAGGAAGAAAGACAAAGATTAAGATCACAATTAAAAAGAAAACAGTTAAGATTAAATTTAGAAGAACTCCTACAAAGAAGCTCAGGTGAAATATGTTTTAAATATATATTTAGTTTCCTAAGGAATACAGGACTAATTAAAAGAATTTAGGGGATGTTTTTCTTTTTTAAAGGAGCATTGCATAGGTTCTGAAACTTCTAACCGTTGCTGACACCAGTGGCCGTTAGAGGAACTGCAGCCAGTGTCATGCTCGTTCTCAGTGCGCAGAGTAGCACACTCTTTTTTTACTTCGAAGAGTGTCCGTGGGTGTCTGAATTGTGCTGGAGGCTGGTCGCTTCTTTCCATCCGCAGAGTCCATTTGAAACACTATTGCCGCTGCTTACTATAATGGCTGGCACGTACGGTTGTAAGCCCAAGTAGACGAGAACGTGCATGACGTCACATTTTGTGAATTTTCGCGCCAATTCGGGCCCGACTCCTCCACAAACAATTGAGCCTACAGGCTGATAGAGGCAACCGTGGTGGACAGTCCAGGTGTCATTCTTTTTTTTACATCATGGTTGGCTCATACATGTACAAATGAGAACTCTTATCTTAAAGATTTTTTAAGTAAAAACCTCCACATAGCTCCTTTAATTGGAAAATTTAGAATCCAGTACCACACCCCAGTCCAGCAGGTGGCGGTAAAGTTAGTTGCCAACCGCCAAAAAATTGAAAGAAGAAGAGTTCTCTGTCTGCTGTTAAATGTCTTTTAGTTCCTGTGTATAATTCATTTCTGTTTTGTTGCTCAAAGCGAGTGAAGAAGGTGTTCAGCTCGTCCACCACAGGTCCGTGGTGGGGGCTTGTAGTCCGTAATGGTCTGTATCCCCTGCCACAGGCTCCTAGTGTCTCTGCTGTTGCTGAACTGATGAGCTATCCTCCTGGAGTGCTGTCTCTTAGCCTCTCTGATGCCGCGGGACAGGTTGGCCCTAGCTGCTCTCAGGCCCACCTCATCTCCAGCTCTCAAGGCAGCGTTACACATCTTCAGGAGTCTGTAGACCTCCCCTGTCATCAGATTCTGATTGGCCCGGACAGTGATGGTCTTTGTGACTGTTACATCATCAATACACTGTATGCAGGCATAAGCATGACAGTGATGTGGTCTGAGGCTGGGGTCTTGTAAACTCCTCTCTGTGTGGTGTAAACAGTCCAGAGTGTTGTTACCCTGTGTTGGAAAGTCAGTGTGTTAAAGATGAGAAAAGCTTGAGGGTGGGCTGTCTGCTGCTTACTGATGTGCTAGTACAGTTCATTTAGTACATCATTCCTGTTGTAGTTGTAGTTGTTCGGAGGAATGTAAACAGCAACGAGCAGTATGGCTGTGTATTCCCCCGATAGATAGAACTTTTAAATTGTTTAGTCTTGTCTCCATTGGCAACAAGCACGATTTGTGTTAATTGCAAGTGTCACAGGTAGCAGAGAGTGCAAGTAGTGATTGCAAGTGTCATTGTAAATTAGTTTATTTTTTTTCTTGTCCTGGCTGGCTACTGTTAAAAAATGTTGGGAAATTCAAACAAAAAGTAAAAAAAAAAAATCTATAAAATAAAAAATAAAGACTGCAAGTGGCGTCACTAGCGGAAGCGCAAGTGTCTGAGAGTGCAAGTGCAAGACTGCAGCCAGACCCTCTTGCTTAATGTCCTCATGATCATGTGTGTGACTCTAATGATCATGTGTTTGTGTTCTGGTTTGTGACTCGTGTGTAGCTGTGTGTGTGTGTGTGTAGCTGATATCGGTCTGTGTGTGTGTGTGTGTGTGTAGCTGATATCGTTCTGTGTGTGTGTGTGTAGCTGATATCGGTCTGTGTGTGTGTGTGTGTGTGTGTGTGTGTGTAGCTGATATCTGTCTGTGTGTGTGTGTGTGTGCAGCTGATATCGGTCTGTGTGTGTGTGTGTGTGTGTGTGTGTGTGTAGCTGATATCGGTCTGTGTGTGTGTGTGTGTAGCTGATATCGGTCTGTGTGTGTGTGTGTGTGTGTGTGTGTGTAGCTGATATCTGTCTGTGTGTGTGTGTGTGTGTGCAGCTGATATCGGTCTGTGTGTGTGTGTGTGTGTGTGTGTGTGTGTAGCTGATATCGGTCTGTGTGTGTGTGTGTGTGTAGCTGATATCGGTCTGTGTGTGTGTGTGTGTGTGTAGCTGATATCGGTCTGTGTGTGTGTGTGTGTGTGTGTGTGTGTAGCTGATATCGGTCTGTGTGTGTGTGTGTGTGTGTGTGTGTGTAGCTGATATCGGTCTGTGTGTGTGTGTGTAGCTGATATCGGTCTGTGTGTGTGTGTGTGTGTGTGTATCTGATATCGGTCTGTGTGTGTGTGTGTGTGTGTGTAGCTGATATCGGTCTGTGTGTGTGTGTGTAGCTGATATCGGTCTGTGTGTGTGTGTGTGTGTGTGTAGCTGATATCGGTCTGTGTGTGTGTGTGTGTGTAGCTGATATCGGTCTGTGTGTGTGTGTGTGTGTGTAGTTGATATCGGTCTGTTTGTGTGTGTGTAGCTGATATCGGTCTGTGTGTGTGTGTGTAGCTGATATCGGTCTGTGTGTGTGTGTGTAGCTGATATCGGTCTGTGTGTGTGTGTGTAGATGATATCGGTCTGTGTGTGTGTGTGTGTAGCTGATATCGGTCTGTGTGTGTGTGTGTGTGTAGCTGATATCGGTCTGTGTGTGTGTGTGTGTGTGTGTGTGTGTGTGTGTGTGTAGCTAATATCGGTCTGTGTGTGTGTGTGTAGCTGATATCGGTCTGTGTGTGTGTGTGTGTGTGTGTGTGTGTAGCTGATATCGGTCTGTGTGTGTGTGTGTGTAGCTGATATCGGTCTGTGTGTGCTCTCTCTGCAGCAGTATCTGAGGCCGGTGGAGGACGTGGCCTCGGCTCAGGAGGACTGTTATAAATTCGCTGTGTCTCAGTCCAGTACTGGGACGGTGATGGGTGCCGTCATCATGGAGGGCTTCTATGTGGTGTTTGACCGAGAGCACAAACGCATCGGCTTCGCGGTCAGCACGTGTCACGGTGAGAGAAACTTCCAGTGGCCTCAGATGGTTTCAGGACAGCTACACAATCAGATTGTGTTTGTTCCTTTCTCCCAAATGAATAGATGATGATTCACAAATAAATGTGAAGAAATTCAGAAAAACATATTCACAGATAAACAGAGGGAGATCCATAAAAACATGATAGAGTTTCACTAAAATATATTAAATTGAAAAATAATCAAATGAGATTTGCAAATTAAAAAGCATATCCACAAATAAGTTTTTAATGTCACAAACACAACTATGCCTGCATGAAGATGAATACTCCAGTGTCCAGTGTAGACAGTATCACTGGTAATAATGTGCTCTCTTTAGTTGTGACGTGTTGTGTCACAACTAAATCGGTGAATGATCAGAAGTTGTGTATATTCTTTCCTGATTCATCCATATTCGATTGATTGTAAAGAAATCATGATTAGTAATAGTGAGACTTGTACTTTTTGGGGCCACTGTATTTAATGTGGTTTAATATTCATTGGAATTAATGTTGTGTTTCATCTGCAACAACACCAGTCATAAATACTACATTCTGGAGTTAGGCTGTTTGTTCAGAGGGACGCTCATTCATTCTCATAACTACAATACATTACCATAACTCTAACAACAACAAAACGTCAATGTCATGCAGATTAAAAAACACAGTCTGCATCCAGACATCCAGGATGTTTTATTAGACTAATGAGAATGATATCATCATTGAGACTCGTGATTGAGATGTCACCCACCTCATTTATTTGTTGATTCTCCTGTTCTCCAGTCCACGATGAGTTCCGCACCGCTGCAGTGGAGGGACCCTTCCATGGCCTGGACCTCGAGGACTGTGGCTACAACGTCCCTCAGACTGACGAGTCCACATTAATGACCATCGCCTACATTATGGCAGGCATCTGTGCCCTGTTTATGCTGCCTCTGTGCCTCATGGTCTGTCAGTGGCGCTTTACACGCTGCCTTCATCCGCTGGGCGCTGGAGATTTCTCTGATGACATCTCCCTCCTGAAGTGAGCCAGATCTAAACAGAATGATTTCAGTGCTGGTAAAGCCGGCCATCCTCAAGGGTCTCAAAGAAGGGGAACTGATGATGTAGATGAGATAATTCTAACTATATACGTTATAATAGTGCATATGCACACACACACACACACACACATACACACACCCTAATGGGTTTCCCACCTTGGAGGATTTCGTACCCTCTTACCCTTTTTGAGTACATGTGATATGTGAATGATCCTTTATCTTGCAGAATTAATTGTGGATTGCTGTCCTGGGACTGTTCAAGTAACGTTCTGTAAACTATGTGAGTGGGTGTGTCTGTGTTTGAGAGTTAGAGAGAGTTTGATCACTATATCAAGACGTCATATTCTATAGTCATCAATACTGACTGATTTTCAAAATGAATATGGGCTATATAACGAAGTACTGCGTGAGTCACTGTCTATGACATAGCAGTCCACCAAAATACCATAAAGAGCTCATATTACTGTTAAATACTAAGACAACATGATCTTCAGACTCTATTAGTTGAAAGCTTACAGTTAATAAACCTATATGATTTGAATAATAATGAATGTCAGTGGGAGAGAACATGTCCAGTCATATCTTACCCCAAAATCTAAAGGAAACAATAAAAAAATTATTTAAACATGAAGCCTATTTTTAGGTCCAAGAGTTGTTGTTTTTTCCCCATTATTTTAATGGCAATTTTAGTAAAATTTTCTTTCAAATGTTCATTACCTCAATGCAAATTAATAAATAAATTATTATTATTATTATTATTATTATTATATTTAGTTTATTTTTTAAACTTTTTAATTTATGCAGCAAATTTTCTTTATGCAAATAAAAAAGTACACAGCAAAATAATCTGAGTGAAATTAACTCTGCTGGGAGTACATGTGAGACCACACTCAAGAGTGTGAAAGTGTTAAAATGGGAGTGTTAAATTAACACTGAAGCAGAGTTAAAGTTAATGAGATAATTAAGTGATTAACTGAGTGATGATTGACCATTATTGACGAGACCTGATGTTAACATGCAGAATCAACAGAGATGAAAATCACTATTTGTACTTGATGTTTGCACGTCTAACTGAAAGACTCTTTTGAAAGATTCTTGAACAAACAACTTTTAAGAAATTCTTCATATAGTATTTAAAATGCTGGAAATACTTTGCTGAAGAATCATAGGGCTGCAATAATCAACAATGTAACTTTAACTCGGTAATTCAGTAATTACAATAGTCTTTGCTTGCCCATCAGCTTTATAACTCAGTTATAACAGCCAATTAAAATCTGACTTTAACATTTTAGGGGTCAAGATCCCAGCTAAAGCAAACACTGACCACTATAATGGTGACACCATAAAAATTGTGATTTTCATCTTCGTTGATTCTGCATGTTAACATCAGGTCTCGTCAATAATGGTCAATCATCCCTCAATTTATCAGTTAATTATCTCATTAACTTTAACTCTGCTTCAGTGTTAATTTAACACTCCTATTTTAACACTTTCACACTCTTGAGTGTGGTCTCACATGTACTCCCAGCAGAGTTAATTTCACTCTGGATTTTTTTGCTGTTTAATTTCAAAATATTATTTTTCATTTATTGATTTATTATATTATTTTGCAGTCAGATGTTACCTGGAAACGTTTTCTAGAGATTTATTCTAGAACAGTCATATGTAAATTATGTAATAATAATTATAATAATTCGTTAGATTTATATAGCACTTTTCCAGGCACTCAAAGCGCTTTCCATTGTCAGGGGTTATCTCCTCATCCACCACCAGTGTGTAACAATTATTCATCAGCTTTTGTATAATTTCTCTGGACACATACTGGATATAAAATGATGACTTCATATTGCAAATATGATTGCACACACACACACACAACCCAACATTAAATGCACCTGTACAATTGCTGCCTAACCTTTTGCATATAATAACTCACATTAGGAAAAGCACACACTCATGCATCATCTTAACAAAACCTTCAGATTAAGCCAGAACAAAGCAGGTTCCTACCGCTAACTAGTTTGATGTGTTAATGAAAATCTAAAATGGCTGTTCTTACATTTAATAAGGTGCGTAATAGACCAATGTGTATATTTATTGGTGACTATGTGATTGATTATTGTTTATTTGGATCCCCATTAGTTTCCATAAAGTGGTTGCTAATCTTCCTGGGGTCCACAAAACTGTACAAAATAACTAAAATCATACCAATAATTAAGATAAGAACAAAAAATAAAATTACACTAATCACATCACAAAACTACACCCATAGACCTCAGTAGTAGCAGCACATAACACATCCATCTAAATATGTATAAGCATATCTCCACATTTTCTGCAAAAGATAAATTTGCATCTACTCTTTTGTATATTTATGGGAACCATTTTCCAAAAACAACAAATCTTTTTCATCAAATTTGTTGATGGACATGGTAAAGAGAGTTGAGCCTTACTTGACATGTTTCATAATCATGCCAAAAACCCACATTTACAAGCTTTTCAAATAAATAAAAAAACATGGTGTTTGATACTTTATGAAAATATACCAGTAGTCATCAATGTAAATTTGTCTTTCACTAACAGCCATGAAACGTTTCTATGCATATCAGTAACACTGGCCTGTAATGGATAATAAAGCACTGGCCTGGCCTATTTCTATGAGGAACATGACCATATCATTGGGCAGAACTCAAGATGCAATTAAACTAATGACTGCTTGACATATTTTAATTAAAGATGGAATAAATGCAGAACATTTCCTAGCCACAGCCATACCTTTTCCCTTAATGCTTACTATATGATCAGACCAAGACAGTGTTTTGTGTATTGTACCAGTTTAACACCTCTGGTCCTAACCACCCCACCTCATTCTTTTTCTTACTGGGACTCAAACCCAGGTCACAGGTGCACTAACAAGCCTCTAGCATCAGTCACTAGTGCACCTCTTGAGATCAGAGGAGTGCGCCTACGAGCTTTCCTGTGTTACACCAGGACAGGACCACGACAGTGTATTGTAAAGTTTCACACTCAACAACTTAAAGAGCCAGTAAGATGAAAATTCTAAGCTTCCTATCACTGTTTATAAGTCCTGTACAACAGGTTTAAATCCATCCAAGGTTAAAAAACATTGTCATTGTCCGATGCATAATGGCGGCCGAAGCGTAACGATGTGTAACCTCGGGGACACGTATGTGTACAGATGCGTTGACTATGAAACGGCCCTTAAAGTAGACATGTCAAGCTTTCTATAGATATCTCTCTCATGTCTCTTCGTTGAGTATTCACGGAGTTACACTTCATTTTAATGACGTGTTTGTAAATGAAGATTAGCGCCGACTTTTTCGGGGTTATCAGGGGAAAATGACTCATAACGCGTATCCGGGTTAATCGACTCCGGAGGGTTTTAACATATAACTGTTAGTGCTAGCGCGACATACTGATAAGACGCCCAGGAGAAAACAAACACATAACTTCATAATCATACTTCACGTTGTGATTCGGAGATGCTTGTTGGTCTAAATAAAGTTGGTAATGAACACTCTTTTATGGCCAAACGCTTTGAAAATCCCGCCTTGAACTCACCGAGATTAGAAAAGCAGTCATCAGTGAAATGCCATTGGTTCTTCTGATCTTCATTCTTTGGCAGTGAAAATAAAACAAACTTGCCTTTACAATTAAAAGGCACATCATACACTGTAATACAGGTAATTTTTGATTTCTCATCTGTGTGGCTCTTTAACATTTGTTTCTTGTTCCACTGGCATCCCATCGATAAATAAAATCAAATCAACAGCCTAAGTAATATTATTATTATGACCAAAAATTATACATTTTGTTTGTTACAATTGTTCACTTAATGTTTTCTGAAGCTCAGCTTATGTATGTGCTGCAGAAAACACTGCAGTTCCATCTGCTTACATAATCAATTAGCAACAACATTTGGTAAATAATTTATTAAAATAGAAAACAATAATTGTCCTAAACAACTACCCTGTGGAACACCACAATAGGTACTTTTAGCATCTGAAAAAGATCTATCATAAAACACTCTCTGTTTTCTAAAGATATCGTCCTATACAGTCCAGGGTTGTAAAGTGTCTTTTACTTTTTACTTTTGTTAGTTCAATCTACCATCAGCTGAACAAAAAAAGTGAAGTTGTCTTGTTGTTGATGAAGCATCTCTCTGTAAACTTCTTTCTGCCGTTCCATTAATTGTGAAAGTGAACTCATTGTGACCACTGAATCATCATCAGGAGGTGCAGTTATAGTTTGTTAGGGAGGCATGATGTCTTACCGTGATGTAAACGTTCAAGCTCAAGTGGCGTGTATGTTGAAGGCCCAGGTCTACAGGGCCTAGCCTGGTTGAAACTCCAAAGTTGAAAGGGAAACCAACTCTTCAAGAAGCTCAAAAATGTCAACAATTAATATCAATGAAATAGGACTTACTTCATTTATTCTTATTTATTATTAAAATCAACTGTGGATGGTAGATCTTGTTTATTTCCCAAACTCTGGAAAGGTTTCATAGCTTCATAGTGTTGTTTGGGAGGCAGACACAATCTTTAATCATGTTATTTTAAGAACATCAATGTTTTATGTTATTGTCCATCAAATCTGGTAAAGCTACAATTATCTGATCTCTAGTCTCAGAATTAATTTGTTTTGAACTCAGAAATGAGTACCTCTGTCCTCAATGGGGAAACAAAATTGAAATAATTTTTTCACTGTTTGTATTAGGTGTTATCAATGAAAGCATTTGGAGAATGCAGTGATTATTTATTTATTGTTCATTTAGCCAAAAAATAAATAAATAAAATTGATGGTCGATTGTCATGTTTTTGCACTGTTTTAGTTTCTAGTACATTAAAGTTTTAGATCAAATTAAAGTTGTTCAAATAAAGTAATATTTCCTACCCATAGTTTATTAATCAAAAAAAAAAATGGTTTTATCAAGTTTTCTAGGTGTGAGTTCAATGATTGTATAGCATAACCCTTGGGAAAAAGTAGTATACTTCAAGTTTATTTTATAAAGTTTACTTAAGTAAAGTTCAAGTATACTTTTAAGTATACTTTATGTAGCAAGTATACAAAGTGTTCTAGTAGTATACTTGTAAGTGTACTGTTTCAATACTCCTTGGGACTAAATCAGCCCACTTTCTAGTATATAAAATATACTTTTAAATATACTTTAAGTATAACAGTAGCACACTTTGAGTACACAACTAGTTTACCTCTATGTTTGTAGTTTGTACTGCAATTATAATAAAACTGAACTCGATTTGCTAATAGTTTACTAATTAAATACTTTGTACACTTATACTGCAAGAATACTCATGAGTTTTCTTTAAGTGAAATCTATATCATACTTTAAGACTACTATGTCCCTATTTAGGTTTGAATTTGTATAAATTTTGTTACATGAATATCTGAGCATGCAAAACATACAAAGAAAGAACAGTCTGTCTGCTTGTAAACAAAAACATTTAATTCTAGCTTCATGCATACTTTTTTAAACACGTTAATGTGGGTAAGTTACACAAAAAAAATGTTGGTAGATGCAGGCTATGCACACTTTAACTACACAGAAATCCTTGCAAAATTCCAATCAGACAACGGATGAGGAGATTTCTCCCAAGAGCAATTAGAGCAATTGATGACATGGCTGAGAAGAAAATATTTAAGTGTAGGAATTATTAGGGTTTTTATGACCTAGATGTACATTTTACCAGTTGTTACCTACAGTTTATACAAACATTATGGTCATCGACCAGTGATTGACATCTCAAACATAATAATAGCGGTTAGACGTTGGATTTTGGTTGAAAATGAAAATCGGGTTGATGTCAAGCTCCAACGTTGGGCAGATGCTGAATTTTGGCTGGAATAAACACCCCCCACCCCAAAAAACATTAAAAAAAACTGTGAAATGCATGGCAGTACACGTATTACCAACTTCACTTATTACTGATCATAATATAGATGATAAAGATAATTATTATAGATAATAATATAGATGTGCTCTGTTTGACAGAAACTTGGCTAATACCTGATGATTACATTATTTTAAATGAGTCCACCCCCCAAGATTACTGTTATAAACATGAGCCGCGTCTAAAAGGCAAAGGGGAAGGAGTTGCTTCAATTTATAACAACGTTTTCAGGATTTCTCAGAGGGCAGGCTTCAAGTATAACTCGTTTGAAGTAATGGTGCTACATATAACATTATCCAGAGAAACCAATGTTAATGATAAATCCCCTGTTATGTTTCTACTGTCTACTGTATACAGGCCACCAGGGCACCATACAGACTTTATTAAAGAGTTTGGTGATTTTACATCCGAGTTAGTTCTGGCTGCAGATAAAGTTTTAATAGTTGGTGATTTTAATATCCATGTCGATAATGAAAAAGATGCATTGGGATCAGCATTTATAGACATTCTGAACTCTTTTGGTGTTAGACAACATGTTTCAGGACCTACTCATTGTCGAAATCATACTCTAGATTTAATACTGTCACATGGAATTGATGTTGATAGTGTTAAAACTATTTAGCCAAGTGATGATATCTCAGATCATTATTTAGTTCTGAGCAAACTTCATATAGACAAAATTGTAACAAGTATTGTAGTAATTGTAACAAACTTGTTACAAGTATCAAAGAACCATCACTTCTACCACAAAAGACTGCTTTTTAAGTTATCTTCCTGATGTATCCGAATTCCTTAGCATATCCAAAACCTCAGAACAACTTGATGATGTAACAGAAACTATGGACTCTCTCTTTTCTAGCACTTTAAATACAGTTGCTCCTTTACGCTTAAGAAAGGTTAAGGAAAACAGTTTGACACCATGGTATAATGAGCATACTCGCACCCTAAAGAGAGCAGCCCGAAAAATGGAGCTCAGCTGGAGGAAAACAAAACTAGAGGTATTTCGTATTGCTTGGCGGGAAAGTAGCATATCCTACAGAAAAGCATTAAAAGCTGCTAGATCTGATTACTTTTCTTCTCTTTTAGAAGAAAACAAACATAACCCCAGGTATTTATTCAATGCAGTGGCTAAATTAACGAAAAATAAAGCCTCAAAAAGTGTTGACATTTCCCAACACCACAGCAGTAATGACTTTATGAACTACTTTACTTCTAAAATTGATACTATTAGAGATAAAATTGCAACCATTCAGCCATCAGCTACAGTATCACATCAGACAGTGCACTATAGACCCCCTGAGGAACAGTTCCACTCATTCTCTACTATAGGAGAGGAAGAATTGTATAAACTTGTTAAATCATCTAAACCAACAACATGTATGTTAGACCCTATACCATCTAAGCTCCTAAAAGAGGTGCTTCCAGAAGTCATAGGTCCTCTTCTGACTATTATTAATTCCTCATTGTCATTAGGATATGTCCCCAAAACCTTCAAACTGGCTGTTATTAAGCCTCTCATAAAAAAAACACAACTTGACCCCAAAGAACTTGTTAATTATAGACCAATCTCGAATCTCCCTTTTCTGTCCAAGATACTAGAAAAGGTGGTATCCTCACAATTATATTCCTTCTTAGAGAAAAATGGCATATGTGAGGATTTCCAGTCAGGATTTAGACCGTATCATAGTACTGAGACTGCTCTCCTTAGAGTTACAAATGATCTGCTCTTATCTTTTGATCGTGGGTGTATCTCTCTATTAGTTTTATTGGATCTTAGTGCTGCGTTTGACACAATTGACCACAGCATTCTTTTGCATAGACTTGAACACTTTGTTGACATCAGTGGAAGTTCATTAGCATGGTTTAAATCGTACTTATATGACCGCCATCAGTTCGCAGCAGTGAATGAAGATGTATCATATCGATCACAAGTGCAGTATGGAGTACCTCAAGGCTCAGTACCAGGGCCGCTACTCTTCACGCTTTATATGTTACCCTTGGGAGATATCAATCAATCACCTTTATTTATATAGTGCTTTAAACAAAATACATTGCGCCAAAGCACTGAACAACATTCATTTGGAAAACAGTGTCTCAATAATGCAAAATGATAGTTAAAGGCAGTTCATCATTGAATTCATTGATGTCATCTCTGTTCAGTTGAAATAGTGTCTGTTTTAATTTTGCAATCAAGTCAACGATATCGCTGTAGATGAAGTGACCCCAACTAAGCAAGCCAGAGGCGACAGCGGCAAGGAACCGAAACTCCATCGGTGACAGAATGGAGAAAAAAACCTTGGGAGAAACCAGGATCAGTTGGGGGGCCAGTTCTCCTCTGACCAGACGAAACCAGTAGTTCAATTCCAGGCTGCAGCAAAGTCAGATTGTGCAGAAGAATCATCTGTTTCCTGTGGTCTTGTCCTGGTGCTCCTCTGAGACAAGGTCTTTACAGGGGATCTGTATCTGGGGCTCTAGTTGTCCTGGTCTCCGCTGTCTTTCAGGGCAGTAGAGGTCCTTTCTAGGTGCTGATCCACCATCTGGTCTGGATACGTACTGGATCCGGGTGACTGCAGTGACCCTCTGATCTGGACACAGACTGGATCTGGTGGCCACGGTGACCTCGGAACAAGAGAGAAACAGACAAATATTAGCGTAGATGCCATTCTTCTAATGATGTAGAAAGTACGGTGTTATGTGAAGTGTTCCGGTTCCAGTTTACCTAATTAATGCAGCCTAAAAATCCTTTAACGGATTTGGATATTAAAAGCATATTAGTATGTTATGTGTATGCCAGGTTAAAGAGATGGGTCTTTAATCTAGATTTAAACTGCAAGAGTGTGTCTGCCTCCCGAACAATGTTAGGTAGGTTATTCCAGAGTTTAGGCGCCAAATAGGAAAAGGATCTGCCGCCCGCAGTTGATTTTGATATTCTAGGTATTATCAAATTGCCTGAGTTTTGAGAACGTAGCGGACGTAGAGGAGTATAATGTAAAAGGAGCTCATTCAAATACTGAGGTGCTAAACCATTCAGGGCTTTATAAGTAATAAGCAATATTTTAAAATCTATACGATGTTTGATAGGGAGCCAGTGCAGTGTGGACAGGACCGGGCTAATATGGTCATACTTCCTGGTTCTAGTAAGAACTCTTGCTGCTGCATTTTGGACTAGCTGTAGTTTGTTTACCAAGCGTGCAGAACAACCACCCAATAAAGCATTACAGTAGTCTAACCTTGAAGTCATAAATGCATGGATTAACATTTCTGCATTTGACATTGAGAGCATAGGCCGTAATTTAGATATATTTTTGAGATGGAAAAATGCAGTTTTACAAATGCTAGAAACGTGGCTTTCTAAGGAAAGATTGCGATCAAGTAGCACACCTAGGTTCCTAACTGATGACGAAGAATTGACAGAGCAACCATCAAGTCTTAGACAGTGTTCTAGTTTATTATAAGCAGAGTTTTTAGGCCCTATGATTAACACCTCTGTTTTTTCTGAATTTAGCAGTAAGAAATTACTCGTCATCCAATTTTTTATATCGACTATGCATTCCATTAGTTTTTCAAATTGGTGTGTTTCACCGGGCTGCGAGGAAATATAGAGCTGCGTATCATCAGCATAACAGTGAAAGCTAACACCATGTTTCCTGATGATATCTCCCAAGGGTAACATATAAAGCGTGAAGAGTAGCGGCCCTAGAACTGAGCCTTGAGGTACTCCATACTGCACTTGTGATCGATATGATACATCTTCATTCACTGCTACGAACTGATGGCGGTCATATAAGTACGATTTAAACCATGCTAATGCACTTCCACTGATGCCAACAAAGTGTTCAAGTCTATGCAAAAGAATGTTGTGGTCAATTGTGTCAAACGCAGCACTAAGATCCAATAAAACTAATAGAGAGATACACCCACGATCAGATGATAAGAGCAGATCATTTGTAACTCTAAGGAGAGCAGTTTCAGTACTATGATACGGTCTAAATCCTGACTGGAAATCCTCATATATACCATTTTTCTCTAAGAAGGAATATAATTGTGAGGATACCACCTTTTCTAGTATCTTGGACAGAAAAGGGAGATTCGAGATTGGTCTATAATTAACTAGTTCTCTGGGGTCAAGTTGTGGCTTTTTTATGAGAGGCTTAATAACAGCCAGTTTGAAGGTTTTGGGGACATGTCCTAATAACAATGAGGAATTAATAATAGTCAGAAGAGGACCTATGACTTCTGGAAGCACCTCTTTTAAGAGCTTAGATGGTATAGGGTCTAACATACATGTTGTAAGTTTAGATGATTTAACAAGTTTATACAATTCTTCCTCTCCTATAGTAGAGAATGAGTGGAACTGTTCCTCAGGGGGTCTATAGTGCACTGTCTGATGCGAAACTGTAGCTGACGGCTGAATGGTTGCAATTTTATCTCTAATAGTATCGATTTTAGAAGTAAAGTAGTTCATAAAGTCATTACTGCTGTGGTGTTGGGAAATGTCAACACTTGTTGAGGCTTTATTTTTCGTTAATTTAGCCACTGTATTGAATAAATACCTGGGGTTATGTTTGTTTTCTTCTAAAAGAGAAGAAAAGTAATCAGATCTAGCAGTTTTTAATGCTTTTCGGTAGGATATGCTACTTTCCCGCCAAGCAATACGAAATACCTCTAGTTTTGTTTTCCTCCAGCTGCGCTCCATTTTTCGGGCTGCTCTCTTTAGGGTGCGAGTATGCTCATTATACCATGGTGTCAAACTGTTTTCCTTAACCTTTCTTAACCGTAAAGGAGCAACTGTATTTAAAGTGCTAGAAAAGAGAGAGTCCATAGTTTCTGTTACATCATCAAGTTGTTCTGAGGTTTTGGATATGCTAAGTAATTCGGATACATCAGGAAGATAACTTAAAAAGCTGTCTTTTTTGGTAGAAGTGATGGTTCTTCGATACTTGTAACAAGAAGTAGAATTTACAATTTTGGCTATATGAAGTTTACACAGAACTAAATAATGATCTGAGATATCATCACTTGGCTGAATAATTTCAACACTATCAACATCAATTCCATGTGACAGTATTAAATCTAGAGTATGATTTCGACAATGAGTAGGTCCTGAAACGTGTTGTCTAACACCAATAGAGTTCAGAATGTCTATAAATGCTGATCCCAATACATCTTTTTCATTATCGACATGGATATTAAAATCACCAACTATTAAGACTTTATCTGCAGCCAGAACTAACTCGGATGTAAAATCACCAAACTCTTTAATAAAGTCTGTATGGTGCCCTGGTGGCCTGTATACAGTAGCCAGTACAAACATAACAGGGGATTTATCATTAACATTGGTTTCTCTGGATAATGTTATATGAAGCACCATTACTTCAAACGAGTTATACTTGAAGCCTGCCCTCTGAGAAATCCTGAAAACGTTATTATAAATTGAAGCAACACCTCCCCCTTTGCCTTTTAGATATCATCAGGAAACATGGTGTTAGCTTTCACTGTTATGCTGATGATACTCAGCTCTATATTTCCTTGCAGCCCGGTGAAACACACCAATTTGAAAAACTAATGGAATGCATAGTCGATATAAAAAATTGGATGACGAGTAAATTCTTACTGCTAAATTCAGAAAAAACAGAGGTGTTAATTATAGGGCCTAAAAACTCTGCTTGTAATAACCTAGAACACTGTCTAAGACTTGATGGTTGCTCTGTCAATTCTTCATCATCAGTTAGGAACCTAGGTGTGCTATTTGATCACAATCTTTCCGTAGAAAGCCACGTTTCTAGCATTTGTAAAACTGCATTTTTCCATCTCAAAAATATATCTAAATTACGGCCTATGCTCTCAATGTCAAATGCAGAAATGTTAATCCATGCATTTATGACCTCAAGGTTAGATTATTGTAATGCTTTATTGGGTGGTTGTTCTGCACGCTTGGTAAACAAACTACAGCTAGTCCAAAATGCAGCAGCAAGAGTTCTTACTAGAACCAGGAAGTATGACCATATTAGCCCGGTCCTGTCCACACTGCACTGGCTCCCTATCAAACATCGTATAGATTTTAAAATATTGCTTATTACTTATAAAGCCCTGAATGGTTTAGCACCTCAGTATTTGAATGAGCTCCTTTTACATTATACTCCTCTACGTCCGCTACGTTCTCAAAACTCAGGCAATTTGATAATACCTAGAATATCAAAATCAACTGCGGGCGGCAGATCCTTTTCCTATTTGGCGCCTAAACTCTGGAATAACCTACCTAACATTGTTCAGGAGGCAGACACACTCTTGCAGTTTAAATCTAGATTAAAGACCCCGACTTTTAATATCCAAATCCGTTAAAGGATTTTTAGGCTGAATTAATTAGGTAAACCGGAACCGGAAACACTTCACATAACACCCTATGTGCTTGCTACATCATTAGAAGAATGGCATCTACGCTAATATTTGTCTGTTTGTCGGGTGACTGCAGTGACCCTCTAATCTGGACACAGACTGGATCTGGTGGCTACGATGACCTCAGAATAAGAGATAAACAGACTAATATTAGCGGAGATGCCATTATTCTAATGATGTAAGAAGTACATCAGGTGTCATGGGAAGTGTTCAGTGCTTCAAGAATCACTACGCATAGACGTATGTAAGACATGGGTTTCAGCTGTCGCATTCCTTGTGTCAAGCCACTCTTGAACAACAGACAGCATCAGAAGCATCTAAAGACAAAAAGGACTGAACTGCTGGTGAGTGGTCCAAAGTTATGTTCTCTGATGAAAGTAAAGTTTGCATTTCTTTTGGATATAAGGGTCCCAGAGTCTGGAAGAAGAGAGGCACACAATCCATGTTGCTTGAGGTCCAGTGCAAAGTTTGCACCGTCAGTGATGGTTTACGGTGCCATGTCATCTGCTGGTCTTAGTCCACTGTGTTTTCTGAGGTCCAAGGTCAACACAGCCATATACCAGGAAGTTTTATGGAGATTCAGATTTAATTTTCCAACAGGACTTGGCACCAGCAGACAGTGCCAAAGCTACCAGTACCTGGTTTAAAGACCATGGTATCCCTGTTCTTAATTGGCCAGCAAACTCACCTGACCTTAACTCCATAGAAAATCTGGGAAAAGGAAGATGTGATATGCCAGAGGCAACAATGCAGAAGAGCTGAAGGACACTATCAGAGCAACCTGAGCTCTCATAACACCTGAGCAGTGCCACAGACTGATCCACTCCATGCCACGCCGCATTGCTGCAGTGATTCAGACAAATGGAGCCACAACTGAGTATTGAGTGCTGTACATGCTCATACTTTCATTGACATACTTTTTAGTTGGCCAAGATTTCTAAAAATCCTTTCTTTGAATTGGTCTTAAGTAATATTCAAATTTTCTGAGATACTGAATTTGGGATTTTCCTTAGTTATCAGTTATAATCATCAAAATTGAAAAAATAAACATGAAATATATCAGTCTGTGTGTAATGAAGGAATATAATATACAAGTTTTACTTTTTGAATAAGGGTACCTTTTTTCGCTCCAAGCCTGATGTTTTTCCATGCACCTTGACTAACTACAGACTGCCATCTATTCCCAGACTAATGCTGTCATCTATTGTGATAACTTCTGACTCACGCAGCTTGATTTCCACAATATTATACATTTGAATGTATGGTATTGAAGGCTGATTCTCTTATAATTATCTTGCGCTATCAATCAACTCTTAACCCTTGCCTGTTCATTGTCTTTTCCTGTTCTTATGCTCAGTGATTTCAATATTGGTAAATGGTAAATGGACTGCATTTATATAGCGCTTTCAACAGACCACATGGCCATCCAAAGCGCTTTACAAGTTGCCTCACATTCACCCATTCACTCACTCATTCATACACCGACTGCGGTGTCTGCCATTCAAGGCGCCATCCAGCTCGTCGGGAGCTATTCTTGTTGATGCGGTCTGCTCTAACACAAATCAATTAGCAATTATTTTTAATTGTTTTCATTTGACTTAACATGTTCATTTTCCCACTCATACACATGATCATATACTTGATCTGTACCTCAAGGGTTGAAATCTCTCATCTTTTCTTCTGATATTGGTAGTTCTGATCACAATCTGCTTGATTTTAATGTAAGCTCATGATTGCATAGAAAATGTCCTATGACTGTTATATCCTGTCACAATCTCAAAGCTGTTGATAATGGATCATTTTATGCCTCTTTTGTCTCTTTGAATCTCTGTGGTCTTTGATCTCTTCTAACCCTTTGATTATCTCATTACAACTCCACTTCTGAAATCGTATAGGACCATGCTCCTATTAAGACCAGATGGGTCCCTTCCACCCACTCCTCTCCTTGCGTTACAACCCTCTGTTAACAATCTAGGGATTGAGAAGGGGAACATTAAACCAGTTCGGGCACCTGTCAACAGTATCACTGAATGAAATGAGAAAAAAACGAGAAATTCACATAAAGTTAATTTAATAACGTGTACGATAACTATTTTACATAGAGATAAAGAAAAACTATTACACAAAGATAATTTTTAGGAACAGTGGGGAAACCTGGATTGTGCCAAACAAAATAAAATAACAATCAAAAATGAAACTAACTAAACCATTTCCATCTACTCCTAAACTAAAAAAAAAAGAAAATATAAAGAAAAAGTCTTCAAAGTCCACAACGTCATAACTAAACTGGCTCTAACCAACCAAACCAAAAATAAAGGGGGTGGCCTAAATCCCTAAACTATTGTGCATAGACAAAATTCCATCTAATTGTGTAAAGGTGACGTGACATGCTTACCTAAACCCCTCTCCTCCTTCCAGCACTTTCAAAGCTCACACATAAGGAGTTCTTAGGGCAGTCAAAACAGGCAATATTCACATGAAAAACTCATAACAAAGCGAAGTCAAAAAGCAAAACAGGACACATCAAAATGTCCGGTCAAACAAAAAGTCTCTCCCCCACACTGGCAGTAGAATCTCCCTTAAAAGTAGCACTTCTCCAGGTGTCAAGGATTGGGATGAGGATCATGCCCTCACAGGTCACAGCCAATCAACTCGTTACAGATGATTGACAGGCAAAACAGCAAATCAGCAACAACCTTTCAGAGTGACAGTAAGGGTTTTTTCCGATTTTCATCTGATTTTGAGCCGAATCATGACTCGTGCGACCCTTTTTCAGGATTTTCAGCATTTTTGTGCGTTGTTTGTCGTGCAGTGTTCATGCAGTGTACAAGGGGAAACGAGAGGCGATTAAACTCTCCCGACCGGCAATCGGTTGGTCGGATGGATTTCTGACATGTCAGAAATGTTGGTTGCCTCTTGTGAGATATCGCACTATTGAAGCAGGGCTACAAACTGATTTTCCGTGTTTCCCTCACTGTGCATGCGCAAAACCATGACAAAAAAAATGGTGACACATGACGTGTAGTGTGGACTGAAGTGATGGAGGGTAAACTTGTGGAGTTATGGCAAAGAAAAAGAAAAATAAAAGAGGGAAGAAAACGCCTGCTTACCTCCAGTTCGCGTTGCAAAATGGATAAACCATATTGGCCACGGCCTCCGAGCCACCTGAATTTTCAGCACACAGAATTGCGCATATCACCAAAGCAGTGTGTTTAACCTGGGAAAGCATGTTCATTCTGAAACAGCCACAAGCATCCGGGTTCTGAGGGATCACGTGTTGATTCGGTTGATTCCTCACGTATAGTGTGAGCAGTCAAATCGCAACTCGACGATCGGACCGTACAGTGAGCGCATAAAAATCATGAGCTTTGGCTTTACATCGCATTCGATCTACTCGTACAGTGTGAGTTGGTACCTTGCCGAAATCACACAGAAATCGCACAGTGTATGCCCGGCTTATGAGAGAGGCAAAAGACACACCAAAAAAAGAAACAAAACACACACAGAAACAATAAATGTCCCTAAAGTTGTAACACCCCCACATTTAAGAGCAAACTCATTGTTTGATAAAAAAAAAAAAAAAACTCTAAACATAAGCGAAGCACTATCGTACCCACATACCTAAAATCAACCTCTCAAACAGAGCAATACGCATCAATCGTTGTGTGACAAGTGGGGCGGGTCCGAGAGCCGTGAGAATGGAGTGGGGCCGGTGGTATGACTGGGAATGAGCGACACCTGCTACACTCACCGGTCTTGAGTCCCACGGAGGAAATCGGAAGGATACAAGAAAGAGGAGCAACGACAGTGAAGGGTGAGAGAGGACCAGGCCTGGGCTTTATTTTGGGTTTGGTTTTGTTTGTATGTGGCAGTCGTCCACAAGGGGGCTGTTGCGCTGTTTTGTTTTATTTTATTATTTAAGCTTAATTTTGATTGTCCTCTGGTTCCCGCCTCCTTCTTCCTGAGATTATCATGTTTTTAAAGTGTTGCACATTGGTTTGCATTATACATGCAAGACAGAAACACAAGGGAATGGTGATCAGTAAACACAATTGTGGGCAAACTAGAGGAGCCCACTTCAAAGAACTGTAAGACTAGTAGCAGTAAAGCTAGGGTTTAAAGCTAGGGTTTCCTCTTTGATGGTATAATAATTGGCTTGATGTTTATTGAATTTATGAGAAAACAAACTGGATGGTCCACACAGTCCTTACACTCCTGAATCAGGACTGCTCCAGCGCCTACTACTCTTGCGTCGACCTCCAGCTTGAACGCACAATCAAATTGAGGAGCCGCCAGAACTGGACTGGTACACATCAAAGCCTTAGCATTTTCAAATGCAACCTAACAATCTTCAGACCACGCAAATGTCTGCTTAGGGGGTTAGTAAGAGGTGTTACTACCATAGCAAAATTCTTACAAAAACCTCGGTAGTAACCAATCATACCCAAAAATCATCTTAACTCTCTCCGTGTAACAGGTACAGGAAACTTAGTAATAGCCACCACTTTTTCTTCTACCTCCTTTCCGAAATAGGTCACAGTGGCTTGACCGAACACACACTTAGCAAGGTTAAGTGTTAATGACGCATGTTCTAAACGTTCAAACAGTACACAAAAATGACAAATGCTCTTCCCAGTCATTAGAAAACATCACCAGGTAATCCAAATGTCTTACAGTTTGGTTCCCCAGCGAGGACAATTTGTGTCAGACATCTATAGAGCTGATAACACCAGAGCTCATTTAAATTTAGTCTTTCTTCACCACAAAAACAGTGTTTTAAAATACACTGTTACAGCAGCAAGAGACAAGCTAACACAAGAAGTAACTTGACCCAGCTAAGATCCCAACTAAACCAAACACTGATCACCACAATGGTGACTTCAAATGAATCAAGTATCAAAATTTAAACCTCTGTTAATTCTCAATAAGAGCTTCTCTAGATGTCTGGCAGAAATAAAGTCACAGAACCTTGTAAGGAGGATCTGTGAGCATCTATATCAGACGTACAGAAGACATAAAAAACATTTTAAAAAAAGATAAAAAAAAAAAAAAGATAAAAACATTCTGTCTCCTCAGTGGACGTCTTTTCAACGTCTGCAAAGACATAAAAAGACGTCCACTGGACGTAACTTTGCCCAATGGATTAGGGTGATGTTAAAATACGCAATATAGTAATTTTAACGTAATAGTTCCTTTAAAAACAAACAAAAATGTTAAATACATGTGACTTCATTCCACAAGACTGCTAACGTATGAAGGTATAATTAACACTGGATTTATTTAACATGCATTATGTACCATGTGTTGAGTTCAGTGTAAAATGCATTGAGTAAAGAAGTTAATATACTAGACTTGGTATGTCCTTGTGCTTTGGACACAAACTTTCAATAATAAAAAAAAAGTTATTTGACCCGGGTTATGATCTTTTATTTATTTAGACTATTTGAATAATATAAAAAATTGTTTATGCTTATAGATGGTGGTGTTGGTGCAGTGGATAAGACACATGCCTTTGGTGTAAGAGACCGGGTTTGAATCCACTGTGAGACACCAATGTGTCCCTGAGCAAGACACTTAACCCCTAGTTGCTCCAGAGGCGTGCAAGCTCTGACATATATATATAGCAATTGTAAGTCGCTTTGGATAAAATGTAGTAAATTTAGATGAATGAAAATGTATAAAATTAGGCCTTGTGTTCAGTAAACAAAAAAAAAATTGTTCTAATATTCTTTAGTTTAACATTACTATTTATGTTGTGACAACTTGTGATATTAAGTTATTTTAAGTTGGGTGGACTTTAGTCGTGTTTGTTAAGTTTACTCAAAAAAGCACTTGCGATAAGTTGCCTTATTTTTTTAAGCTGACGCAACTTTTTTTTACAGTGCAGTATAGGGTTTACTGTATTTTCAGAAGTATTGTGACATTTTGTCAAAAGGTCAAAGTTTAAATATGCTGTTAGTTATTTTACTTCAGTGTGCAAAAAGTGTGCGGTCAAAAATAAGAACATCATTTTCCGTTAAATTTACATGAGTTAACTTAAATATATAAGTACACTTGAAATTAATACCAAGTTAAGTGAACATAATCGTTTAAGTACATTAAATAAGCATCAAGTTTGGTGAACTGAGTGATTTAAGTACAGTCTACAAAACCAAACCGTCAAGTTAAATTTAAATATGTAAGTTTTGGGAGACTCCATTACTCAATTAAATTGAGGTAACGAGTTTACTCAATCAATTTAGTTCAGTAAACTTATTAGGGTTTTCAGTGTACAGGTTCTTCTAAAAAAAATAGCATATTGTGATAAAAGTTCATTATTTTCCATAATGTAATGATAAAAATTAAACTTCCATATATTTTAGATTCATTGCACACCAACTGAAATATTTCAGGTCTTTTATTGTTTTAATACTGATGATTTTGGCATACAGCTCATGAAAACCCAAAATTCCTATCTCAAAAGGATGCCTCGATAGCAGCTTTAAGCTCATCCAGAGTGTTGGGTCTTGCGTCTCTCAACTTTCTCTTCACAATATCCCACAGATTCTCTATGGGGTTCAGGTCAGGAGAGTTGGCAGGCCAATTGAGCACAGTAATACCATGGTCAGTAAACCATTTACCAGTGGTTTTGGCACTGTGAGCAGGTGCCAGGTCGTGCTGAAAAACAAAATCTTCATCTCCATAAAGCTTTTCAGCAGATGGAAGCACATGAAGTGCTCCAAAATCTCCTGATAGCTAGCTGCATTGACCCTGCCCTTGATAAAACACATTGGACCAACACCAGCAGCTGACATGGCACCCCAGACCATCACTGACTGTGGGTACTTGACACTGGACTTCAGGCATTTTGGCATTTCCTTCTCCCCAGTCTTCCTCCAGACTCTGGCACCTTGATTTCCGAATGACATGCAAAATTTGCTTTCATCCGAAAAAAGTACTTTGGAGCACTGAGCAACAGTCCAGTGCTGCTTCTCTGTAGCCCATTTCCTGCACACGCCTGTGCACGGTGGCTCTGGATGTTTCTACTCCAGACTCAGTCCACTGCTTCTGCAGGTACCCCAAGGTCTGGAATCGGTCCTTCTCCACAATCTTCCTCAGGGTCCGGTCTCCTCTTCTCGATGTGCAGTGTTTTTTGCCACACTTTTTCCTTCCCACAGACTTCCCACTGAGGTGCCTTGATACAGCACTCTGGGAACAGCTTATTCGTTCAGAAATTTACCTGTGTCTTACCCTCTCGCTTGAGGGTGTCAATCATGGCCTTCTGGACAGCAGTCAGGTCAGTCTTACCCATGATTGCGGTTTTGAGTAATGAACCAGGCTGGGAGTTTGTAAAAGCCTCAGGAATCTTTTGCAGGTGTTTAGAGGTAATTAGTTGATTCAGATGATTAGGTTAATAGCTCGTTTAGAGAACCTTTTCATGATATGCTAATTTTTTGAGATAGGAATTTTGGGTTTTCATGAGCTGTATGCCAAAATCATCAGTATTAAAACAATTAAAGACCTGAAATAGTTCAGTTGGTGTGCAATGAATCTAAAATATATGAAAGTTTAATTTTTATCATTACATTATGGAAAATAATGAACTTTTTCACAATATGCTAATTTTTTGAGAAGGACCTGTACTTAGTATTATTATCTATTTATTATTTATTTATTTACTTGAACATTGGTCGCTGCTAAAACTATGTATTGTGGCCTGTGTATTTGTTGCTTTGTTCTGGTGCCCAAATGCAAAATGTTTTTTGAATGCTTGATTAAGATGCGTCTTTTGTCTTGTTGATACGACTGGTGAGATAAAACTGAATTACCCTACGGGGATAAATAAAGTTGTTTGAATCTTGAAATATTGCTACAAGTGTGATTGCATCATATAATAATTGCTGTTAATATTGGTCACTGTCTGTTTGATTACATTTTTTAATGATTTTTCTGTACTTTCTGCCATATGCACACAAACTCACAGTCACCACTGATAAGCTACTACTAAATATTGTAGAAATTAATTTGCTGTGCAACGATTTGTATTGTGAAAAGCAATATACAAAAAAAACTTAATCACACAGAAAAAAAACAATTTTGCAGGTAGTACAGTTATTTTAATAAAAAGCATATCAAAATCACAATAATGACATTGATGTTATTTAGAAAACATTAGACATATAAACCTAAAGCTGTACACTTGTGCACCGTAAACCGAGCCATTTAAGGAAAAATACTGGCTTTCAAAGGCACTTTGAAGCGTGCTTCTGTCTGTGAATTCATATGTTGATAAAATAATATTTGTACTTCTGTCAACAGAGAATGCAAAAGTTTGCTTTAAATGAATAGCTTTAGTACACGAAACACCTGGATGAATTATAAAACTCTTCTCCATCATTTGATAATCACTGGCTGATTTACTGACAGGCTAAATCATTTGTAAAATTACATAAAGAAGATGCAGGTTTTGACAATGAAACATCACATGCAGAAGTGTAGTTGAATGTGTCCTGTAAAATCCAAATATTTAAACACACAGTGTTTCTCATCATGAAAGACAGTGATTGAAAAATGTGAGCATGAAAATATACACACAAGGTGACTGACAGAAAAATAGGGGGAAGTTGTGTTAATTTTGGTTAATCTTAGCCAAAATGTTCAATCAGTCAATCTGACGGGGAAATACTTTCCAAACATTGGTTATATGTAAATAATTTAGTTTCAGAACATCTATTTCTGTTTTTGAAGTTATTTTGAAACAGCCTTTTTTATAAATATTATCATGGCATGATAATATGGTAAAAGTACATCATTAGATAAACTAAATGGATAAACAAAGAAATACAAACAATACAATGACAAAAATGATAAGTGCAAAATATACAATTTACAAAAAAAGAAAGAAAGAAGAGAAAGAAGAAACCAGACTGTGCTTGAGTCTGAGGAAGGGTC
This sequence comes from Carassius auratus, assembly GCF_003368295.1. NCBI lineage: Eukaryota > Metazoa > Chordata > Actinopteri > Cypriniformes > Cyprinidae > Carassius > Carassius auratus. The sequence goes on from NC_039282.1 coordinate 3,140,935, forward strand.
TGATGAGCAAAGACCTGTTGAATGTGTGGCCTTACACAGCTTAGTCTAGTCTACTGCCCTGTCTAATCATCTAAACCTTACAAGAAACCACAAAATTGGTCTCAAATCAATGTAAAAAAACCCTGTAGATTGAGAAACCCTTAGAAACAGTCCACATTCACCTGGAGGTCAGCTAGAGTCTGTAGGGTCAAACACAATTACTGAGGATTTGGTTTGACATGTTAGACCTAGCACAGATTACTCTCGTCATCCTCCATGTGTTTCTTTGGATAAAGATGCTGGTGAGGAGTCTTGAGAGAGAAAAATGTCTTGGAGAACAGACACAGATTCAAGCTTTGACCAGTTCTGTCCCATTCTGGAGGCTGGCAGTGTCAAGCTAGTTATCTGACCTTTGTGTCAGTGGTCATTGTAAATCCAAGCATATCCTGAGTCGATGATGAATATATTGTGCAATTAATATCAGCAGAAAGCTAACTTCACTTTAAAATGTAAAGCTTACAGAAAAGAGGCTTTAACTGGTTAGATTCAAGATTTAAGACTAGGGTGTTCTTGGTGGTGCTAGGGTTAAAAAAAGCCCACTCCCATGTCTCTTACTATTTAACCACATTTAGTTTATAAAAAAGTAACACATCTCCTAAACAAGCCGTACAATTTAAGGGATCATTCATGTGCATCACCAGAGTGTAAAACACAGAGGTACTCAGATCACTAACCCTAATGACGGGAACACACCGCACCATTTTGAAAGTCACAGCATTCCTGTTGAATCTAGCACCGTCCAGTTCCTGTTGTGTGCACATGACACAACCTTTCCAGAGACAACTGATCTACGAACTACATTTCACGACTGAACCATTGGGAGAAGTGTTACAGGAAATAATGAGACAGGAGTCCTCACTTCCTGTTAGAAACTGTCTCCCACAGGAAGCTTGTGATACAAGTGGTCTGTCTGCTGGTGTGCAGTGAAGAGATGATGGTCTGAGCAACAGCAGCACACATCACTCAATACACCAGTGATCTGATACATGGGTTGATGCTGCGCACATCACTTGTCAAAGTGGACAGAAACTTCTCTCTTTGTTTCTGGTTATGATAGCATGAAAGACAAAATATATAATTCATTTGGTTTTGAGGACTTTGGAATGAAGAGGAAACACGTTTGTCTGAAAAGCATAAAAAAGACACAATTCGCTTTAAACACTGAATGTCTGGTGGAGTGTGAGGCCTGTCTGTGCAAAATGATAGCTCAGCTCTCCAGCAGAGACAGTCCTGGTCATCCCTTCCACGGCCCTTTCTTCTTCTGATCTCGGTCCTCCGGGGAGGGTCCTTCAGAGGGCACTGGGGTGGAGCGGGACGAGGGCGAGGGAGCAGGCCCCATCAGGGTCACACTCTCCATGGAGTCGGCGTTGAGGAGGCGCTGGTTCTCATGCTGAGGGCAGATCACGTAGCGGTTGGGGTGATGGACCTCTACAGTGGCCACTGAGGCCGAACCCTTCAGGGCCCCCAGAGCACACGGGACCCCCATTATAGGGTCCCAGCCCCCCACGGCCCCCAGCTCTCCAGAAGTCTCCTCCATATTCACATAGAGGATCTCCTCTGGGTCTTGGCTCGGAAGATCTTCCAGGACCTTCTGGAGCTCGCAGCACAAGATCTCGAAGCTCGGCCTGTCCTTGGGGCTCAGGAGCCAGCAGGAAAACATCAGGGAATAGCTGGGGAAACACACAGATGGCAACCATGAGTGTTTTCTTCACACAATGCTCTGGTCTGGTTCTAATACAGTCATGGGTGGGCTGGGTTTTATTCAGTACCGTTTCCAGGTCTTTAAATAACACACTGGACAGAGCACCATACTACAGTACAGATGGTTTTACCTGCACTTCTGTTCAGTAGTGCCACAGAAGAAGAAGAAAAGAAATGATTTTCAGTTTGCAGTCTAATGACTGACCGCTGGTAAAAGTGTCTGTAAAACCAGTTTGGAAGTTAAGCTCAGAATACAGCATTTGTGACATAATCTTTATCATTACCATTTAATTTTTTATTTTATTTTTGATCATGAAAAATCTGCTTTACAGTGAGGCGTTTATTTAAGGGGATGGAGCCAGTTCTCATAAAAACAATCACTATCTGAATAGTATAATAGTATCTGAATTTCTTTGTCTGTTTTCTTAATTGCAGAATATTTATCATGTGCATCCAGCCCTTCGTGCTGTCTTTGCTGTAAACTGGTTTAAAGGGACAGAAGTGAGAGACTTATTTACCCTCATTTGATAAAACTGTTTTGAAAAAAAATATTTTACATTTAGGAATTTCTAGAATATCTGTTTCGGGTTTTTTGTTAGTGTAAAAACTTTTCCAAAATAAAAAAGTAAGTAAGTGAAATTCTCACTTATTTTTCACAAGATCTTGAAGTGTTCCTGTAGCTCAGTGGTAGAACATTGCATTAGCAAGCGTAAGGTTGGGGGGTTTGATTCCCCGGGAACACATGATAGGTGTAAATTGTTAGCCTGTATGCACTGTAAGACGCTTTGGATAAAAGTGTCTGCTAAATGCTTTGATTTAATATTATTTAATTAAATTTTACTCAATAAAATGTACTTATTCATTTTTTTTACTTTTTACTTAACTTAATTTACTTAATTTCCAAATGTGTTAAATTTACTTGAAAAATGCTTGTGCAAAAACTTGCCAAATAAAAATTAAGTAAATTTACCTATTACTTTTTTCAGAGCACAAGATGTAAATAAATAACATAAGCTTTCTGATTCATATTCTGTTTTTATATCTCTATTATCAGATTAATAAATCAAACATTATCAAGTAAATAACAAAAGCCTCAGTGACACATCAATAAGCCTCAGAAGTCAATGACATACAGTCAAAGATGTGTTGACTCCAGCACTGCATCGTTTTCTTCTAAACACATTAGAAACCCAGCAGTGCAGCTTCCTTTACAGCAAAGCTTAGGCTGAGGATGAACGTAGAGTTGACCAGAGATCCAGATACTCACATGCTGTCCAGGCAGTCTGGAGGCTGTTTCAGACGGTTGCCCTGTCTCAGATAATCATAGATTTCACTGTTTTCCACTCCAGGGTACGGTGTCTGACCTCGAGTGGCGATCTCCCACATTGTCACTCCAAATGACCACTGCAGGACAGACAGATACACCTTCAGAGACCAGACGCTCAGAAACAGAGCATTTCTCACTATCATTCCTTCATTCTGTTTGTCAAGTGTAGGATGAATTACCACGTCACTCTTGCTGGTGTAGACTCTGTCCGCCAGACTCTCGATGGCGATCCACTTGACGGGCATCTTAGAGATGCGTCCTTGTCTGTAGTAGTCTCCGTTATAGATTTTCTTAGACAAGCCAAAGTCCGCCACACACACATTCATGTTCTCATTTAACCTGGTTAGCAGAGATCAAATTAAACACTGGGATCAATACAGGATGAAGATCTCTGTAGTGTACGGAGCACAAGAGCTGTGTCTCACATCAACACTCACATGCAGTTTCGAGCCGCCAGGTCTCTGTGGATGAAGTTTTTTCTGCTCAGGTACTCCATTCCTCTGGAGATATCCGTCATGAACTTCACCAGCATCTGAGACGGCAGATACTACACAGAGAAACAGATAATCCAAAGGTTTAAATCATCAATGCTTCATGATTCATCAGTCAATAGTGGTTTTCTTCTTGTTCTGACAGATAGATGGAGCCAGAGACTTTCCCAGCTTCTGCTCTGACCACACACACAATAACACAGATCATAGACCAGTGAGCTTTAGAAACACTTCTGCAGTACACTGTGTTCCTGACGTCTGTGCTTTATAGAGGAACTTCATTTATGATTACAGAGGAGTTTCACAGCTCTGACCAGGAGGATGTGCATCTAGCCACAAAACAAAACCGGTCATCAATTAGATCTTGACAGAATCATTCATTCAGAAAGAACAGCCGCGCTTTCCTCCAGAGTTTACATGCAGCAGTGATGGTGTAATGTCTGTGTAAAAGACTTCTTTTAGAGAGTAATAATGGTGCCAGAGAGGACAACCTGTGTCTGTATGAGCCACTGTTTCTAATTTGTGTGTACAATCACAAATATTAAACTTTTTTTTTCTTCAGATAAATACATTATTAGTTAAAGGAATTGTTCACCCAGGAACAAACCAAACTTTACTCAAGTTCAAGTGGTTCGGACACACAGGTGCATCTCAATAATTTAGAAATGTTGTGGAAAAGTTGTGAAACTTGTGTATTAAATGAATTCAATGCACACAGACTGAAGTAGTTAAAGTCTGTGGTTCTTTTAGTTGTCATGATTTTGGCTCACATTTAACACAAGACCAGGTGTGTTTGATTAAGGTTGGAGCTGTGGACCTCCAGGAATGGAGTTTGAGACCAATGTCTTAATCAATGCTGAAGCACTCTACGCCTGATCTAAGTCTTGATGCAGTTCTCCAGAGCTCTTCAGTGTTTCCCTCACCACAGGTGCGTCTCCGAGTCTGGAGTACAGCAGGTAGCTGTGGAGGTCACCGTGCTTCATGTAGGGAAGAATGACCACAGGAGACGGATAGCCTTCACTCTCCACCGTCTGCAGACACACACCTGTCACACAACACACAGTCCATCACTCTTACCTGTACAGTATATTCTGTCTTACTCTGAGGATATAATGCATGTGAAGAGGCACAGATCCAAATATTGACTTGCTGATGTCTGTCGCAACTTCTTTCATGTCCTTATTTCTGTGATTAAAATATTCTCAGCTACTGACACGATGCACTTTAATAATTATGTGTATTAATATACTGTCTTGATGTGTTTCCTGAAGTGTTAGACCATGTGTCTGGCCTCCTGTTACTGTATTTGACAAGATGTTGTTTTCAGCCGGGAGACTGAAAGAGTGAACATACTTACCGAGGAGCCGCATGACGTTCTGATGATCGAACTCCTTCATGCACGCCGCTTCTCTCAGGAAATCTTCCATTTCAGTGCGAGTGCAGATAGCAACTGAGCAATACACAGCAGGAGGACGAGGTTAGTCTGATGAACATGATCACAGCTGTTTTCAGAGATGCTGCAGTCGCTCTTGACTCACTTTTCATGGTCTTCACTGCCACTTTGAGCACAGAGTCCTCCTGAGAGAGCGAACCCTCCATCACAGAGCCGAACTCACCTGCACACACACACACACACACACACGTTACGATCTGATCATCAGTCAGTACAGCACCTGGTTCTCTACAGTATTTATGTAAGCTCACCTTCCCCGAGTGTTTTTCCCAGCGTTAGCTTGTGTCTGTCCACCATCACGTCCTGTAGCTTTTGCTTGAGCTCATCGCTGATCCCCAGAGAGTTCACTGAGAAAAGAACGAGAGATCTGAGAGATCAGCATCCCATTTCAAAGTGTTTTCAACAACGTGTGAGAAAAACAATAGATTCTTTAGAGAGAAAACTGGGCTTGACTCTGACACAATGCTGTTTCTTCTCCGCACTGTAATACAATCATCGAGTGACAATCAACCAGAGTCAGGTGAGAGTTAAAGGTGATATCTGCTGACGCTGAATACACAATGATTTTTATGTCTACACTCACTTTATTTCAAGTGTCTGCAAGTTAACATGAACTTGCTGATCATGTGTTATGTACATTTAAGTCTGAACCTTTTTGAAGAGACAACTGTCTGTATGCACCGGGGGTCTAAGAGTAATGCGATTTCAATTCTCTGTATGTATGTACTGTACATGTGGAAGAACTGACAATAAAGCAGACTTGACCTGACTTGATTTGTCTGTTTTATTTCTATTCACATGGCAAAAAATGAGAGGTACTAATGGAATGGCATTTAGGGCACAATTCAAAAGGAACTGCAAATTGTATTTGCCAACCAGAAAAAAGTAGCAAAAAGAAAACTGAAAATTGTATCTGCAATTGCATTTTAAATTTCAGAATCAGAATGAGCTTTACTGCCAGGTATGTTTACACATACACGTAATTTGTTTTCATGACAGAAGCTCCAGCGTGCAACAGAATGACGGGGGAAGAGCAGTGGGGAGAGAACAGAGCCCTGGGGAACACCGGTGCTGATTGTACGGGTGCTGGATGTGTATTTACAGGGAGAAGAGCAGTGGGGAGAGAACGCAGCCCTGGGGAGCTCCGGTGCTGATTGTACGGGTGCTGGATGTGTATTTTCCCAGCCTCACTAGCTGCTGCCTGTCTGTCAGGAAGCTGTTGATCCACTGACAGACGGAGGTGGGCACGGAGAGCTGATTTAGTTTGGGCAGGAGGAGGTTTGGGATGATCGTGTTGAAGGCCGAGCTGAAGTCCACAAACAGGATCCTCACATAAGTCCCCGGTCTGTCTAGGTGTTGCAGAACATAATGCAGTCCAATGTTTACTGCATCGTCCACAGACCTGTTTGCTCTGTAGGCAAACTGAAGAGGATCCAGCAAGGGCCCAGTGATGTCCTACAGGTGGGCCAGCACCAGTTTCTCAAATGACTTCATGACTACAGACGTTAGAGCCACAGGCCTGTAGTCATTTAGTCCTGTAATTTTGGGTTTCTTTGTGATGGGGATGAATTTCGGACTTGAGGATGGGGACCAGCTGGTCAGTACAGGATTTCAGGCAGGCTGGTTTAACACCGTTTGGGTCTGGTGCTTTTTTTCTTTTCTGCTTCCAGAAGACCTGCTGCATCTCGTCTTCTCTGATTTGAGGTGCAGGACGTGGAGGAAGTGAAACTGCAAATGGGTGACTTTCTATTGTTGTGCCAAAAAGACAGAATCATAGCTTGTAAGACATTGTAAATGCAATTACAAATGGACTTTGTGTTTCCATTTAACATTTGGCAGACATTACATCCATTGAAAAGAAAACGGAAAAACAAATGTGCAATTTGCAACTGGATTTAGATCTATACATCCACATATTGAAAATGCAACTGCAATACAATTTGCAAATCCTTCAGAATATTATTGTCTAATATCATTTCATAAGATACATTTGAATACAACTGAAAGTCAAATGTCTTTTGTGAGAGGGAATTTCACTCAAAGAAAATGTCCTTGTCAAAGTCAAGATTTAACAGATTTTGTTTTCTCAAATATTGTAATAATAAACAAAATAATAATAAATGGCCAATACTCTGGTGGTCTGGGTTCTCAAAAACTTGATATACTTGTGCATAAAATTAACTCAATTAACAATAAAATGAACCAAAGGGAGAAGAGCAGGTGCGTTAAAAAAAGTTTTCCTAAGTATTCTGTTTCACTCAGAAACACGATATGGAAATAGTTCATTTGTTCTTGAGTTGTGTTCATATAATGTTCCTATAATCTGAAGTGTGATGAAAGTAAACTGATTTGGCCTGCAGTCCAGAGGGCTATGGATGGAGTGATGAAAGAATGAGAGAAGAGCTGTGATGACTGTGACACAAGCAGATGTTTCTGTTTTCACTGACATGGTTAGATGAATGAGCTCTTCCCAATTGCCTCTATCTGAAGAACGCCACTGATTCTCCTGAAGCATGAACTCAGCAGAGGAAGTGAAACTGTATTTAGCAGCAGTGTCAAAACATCATATGATTTAACAAATGTTGCAAGATTGTTTTGCTCTTCAAATGAACCAAGATGGGACACGAGACAGAAGTTAGGATAGACAGAGAGAGAGCAAACAAACAGAAAAAGGGCTTGTTATGGGACTTGTCCAGATGACATCCACCCTTTACTACTGCTCAAAACAAGCTCACGCTTTCATGACCGTCCTCCATCTCTATCTCACGACACATGACATCAGGCTTTACTGCAAGGTTCTGGAGCAGAAACCAAATAACATGCAGACCATGAGCTGGTGCAGAAGTTGAGCTCATGACAGCAGTGAGAGATGCATGAGAGTTACAGTCAAGATCTGTCTCCACTGCAGTTCAACTCTGAACTCATTCTCAGGTCACGGTGTATCAAAGATCAGAAAAACTAATCAAGTGCACTTGAAAGACTTCCTGATGTTAAAGCCATATTTCAGGTTCAGAGCAAGTTAAAGGGGAAGTGAAGCAGTCAGACAAGTTTACATTATTTCGCAAACTGATTTCCACTTTAATAAAAAAAAAAAAAAAAAAAAAAAAATTAATGTAACCGTTTAAAGAAAAAAGGATATTTTGTTATGACTTTTGGAGCAAGGGCTCCACTATCTTGCAGTACCACAGTGAGTGATGTTCTCTCCATGGCCAGTGAAGAAATATCACACAAATGTGCTTGCTTTTCACCATAATTGCATGCATATCGAAAACACCAAGATGTCTAAATCACAGAGTTTTGATCATGGTATCTAACAAATGGCTCGACATTGTTTACTAAATAATGTTAACTACATAATGTAAACTTGACTGACTGCTTCACTTCCACTTTAAGCTCAACTGCATTAATGGTGTAATGTTGTTTATGACAAAACATATTTTTGACTGTCCCTCTGTTAAAACGAAGTAAATGAGAAAAAACAAAAACAAAAACAAAAAAACATAGGCATTAAAATACTTTTCTGGTTTAGTAAGGCACTGCTGTCAGTTTCCATCAAGGATTCTGCTATGTTCCTGATTATCTCTGTCAAGCTCTTGTATAAAGTGCTAAAATAAATGTCACTTGACTTAAAAAGTTAGGGTAGAGTTAAAGTTAGGTATCCTCATGCAGGAATTTGTTTAAACTTGTTCAAAGTTTATTTGATTATGTACCATTGCACATTAAGCCTGATAAATAAATGCTGTAAGAGTGTTGTTCAGGATTGTTTCGTGTTAGCTGCATCAGTCTAAAGCTTATGGACAGGAGTTTGTTGAGCAATACTGATGCTGGACTTCAGTAGCACTGAATGTAAGAACCTGTGAAACATCATAATACAAGCTGTTTATGTAATGAGTGTGTGTGGCACTGACAGCATGTGTGTCTGTTTGCTGAGGTTTATTAACTCCAGCTCTGACTTCATGATGATTTACTCAAGCATCTACACCAGCAAGTTTCACAGGTAACGTGTGTGTGAGTGTGTGTGAGGGTGTGTGAGCGTATGTGTGTGTGTGTGTGGCAGTTTTCCGTCAGGTTTAAAGCCAACACCCATTTCTCATGAATATGTGTCATCTATTGGTCTCTGTTTCTCTGTAAACTTCTCTCTATCCAGTTTTGTTGCTCCTGCATGTCGAGGCGCAAGGGTGTCAGCACGTCCCTGTCAGAGCCAAATCCACCAGTTTTGAGCGTGAGATGTGATAGCAGGTTATGAGTTCAAGTGTGTGCAGTAGGGAGCCTGACTGATCTTCTGTCATGAGATACTCTCGAGACCATTAACTTACATATCTATAACTCACATCATCACTGATGGTTGAATTTTGAGCATTCTACCAATAAAATGAAAGGCATATAAAACCTGGTTACAGCTACATGTGTGAGCAAGTAAAGACTCGAATGTTCACATGTTACTCACGTGTGGCTTCTGCTGTGCGTCGGCTGTATGTTCGACGAGCTCGGTATCGCACCACGAGTTCACCGCTCTCCATCATGGGCTCAAACGCCTCACTTTACAACAACACACACAAAAGACACTCTTTGAGCCCACATATTCTTCACACGGGACAGTAACTCTCTTCCATTTTCCATTACTATATCCAGTTATTATATTTTTGGTAATATCTAAACTATACCTGTTGTAACCATTGCTAAACCAAAATATGTCCACTTAAAACAGCTCCTAAAAGGAATGAAGATCGCCTCCTGGTCCCTGTCCCTTTGCTCTTGTCTCATGTAGAGTTATGCTGGAAACTGTTCATTTTCTAGCTAGGTTTAACAGTAGCGTTAGCATCTCTGCTCACACCCACAGCTCAGAATCCAGCAGAGAAAGCAGAAAGCCTCATTACACCCACCCGAAGCGTGTCTCCTTCCGCCTCAGCCGGGTCACGTAGACGGTCAGGAGCACAGTGAGAGCGACGGCGGCGGCGATGGCCATGACCACGTACCACCAGTGCCAGGAGAACGCCGGAGGACTGTCCATACCTTCACACAGACACAGAGAGACAAACGGATTCAAAAGAGTGTGTTTCGCTGTCGGGAAACCTAGTGAGCTGCCTACTTAGGACATGGAGCTTGTCCTTGAACAGGGCTGTGAGGGATGATTTTCAGTAAAGCTGAGTAAAAAGCATTGACTTCTTCAAATCTGACTTGGCATTGGCCACTGGCTGGACAGATTTAAAACCGGTCTGAAATCTGCCTTACACCAGAAGAGCATTTAGTGTCACCACCTGAGACTTTGTATTGCAAACCGGTCACAGCCAGTGTTATCTCCATTACTGAAGCAGTCGTGAGCTGTAGTTTACGTCTAGTTAAGTCACCCCAGGCCAGACTCAAACTTGGGTTGTATAAATAAACCATACCATCCCGCTGCACTACGCTCACTCCCCAGCAGCTGATATCTGATGTGTCTTTATATTTGATCATGGTCATCTGTTCAGAGACTAGAGCCTGGAAGTGTTTTGTTCAGATGGTCATTGGTTGAATTAGCTCATTAAAATGACTTCAGTGCAAGACAGTCCACATTTACAGCAGGGTGTTTCTTCTAGAGATCGTCCGAAAGGCTTTCCACATGCCTCCCACTCAACGAACTCCTCTGAGGTTTTGCCTACAACTACTTTCCTACTCACATTTCTTTCTGTTCATTTCTTGCCCTCGTTTGTCTTTTTATTTCCTCTTTTCTGAGAAGGTAACAGCAGACAGAAAGAAAAACAACAACATTTTAAGAAGGGCTCTAAATAAGGGAAGTAAAGGGAAAAGTCCACTTCTATATCTTGTGTGGGTCCTATTTTTGTGGGAGGCAATGTCTGAGATGAGTTACATGTAGCATCTTCCCAACAGCAAAGAACAACTTCATTAAAACTTACACAAGCAGAGCGCTTTCTGTGAGGGATTGGGTCAAGGTGGAACAAATATAATTAGGTCAATACAAAAACATTTACAAATCAGTAAAAAGTTCTTATAATGGTGTGTGTGTGTGTGTGTGTGTGTGTGTGTGTGTGTCACTCACCTCTGGATTGCCCTGTTTCTGCAAAACATTGCAAGGAAAGAGTGTGTTAACATTCAGTGGAACTGTTTGAGCTGTGAGAATTTAGATGTGGTGACTGTCTGCCTGCTTTCACACCTGCAGGAATGAGTGTGATGGTTTGGAGGGGCGTCCAGGGCCCCTGTCCTGCTCCGGTGTACGCACACACTCTGAAGGAAACGTTCGACAGGGGGACTGAGAGATTGACAAACAGCTCTGTGTCCAAACCTGTGTCCACCACAACCTGCTGCATGGGATACACGCAGAACAATCCATCATAAAGCAATCCAGAGATAGAGGAATGGAGCAAACACAAATATTGTGTGTGTGTGTGTGTGTGTGTGTGTGTGTGTGTGAGTGTGTGTCTGTGTCTGTATGTGTGTGTGTGTGCGCGTGTGTGTTTGAGAGTGTGTGTGTGTGTTTGAGAGTGTGTGTGTATGTGTGTGTAAGTGTGTGTGTGTGGGGGGGTCACCTGTCCCAGGTTAGGTGTGCTGTACTCCATCCTGTATCCTTGCAGATGTCCGTTCATCTTTCCAGGAGGTTCTGTCCATCTCAGGATCACTTCTGTTCCGTTCACCACAGCTGTCACATTGTCTGGGGCTGCGTCTGGAACTACAACACAAACAAAATGCCACAAATTAACAATCTCCTTCAAACTGTGTAATAACGGTTTTAAAAGTTATTGATTTATTTTCTGTAATTTATCCAAATATTTAAAAAGGTTTGCTGCAAGGTTAAAATATGTGATGCATATAAACTAGGGTTGTAACGGTTCACGAAATTCACGGTTCGGTACCTTTTAGATACAGCAAAATGTAAAAACATCTCAACTCTTAAGAGAGCCGCAAGCGCACCACGGGTCATGTGACAAGAACTAACCAATCAGCTTCATCCTTTCCCGTAACAACGTTGAAAGCTCAGCCAAGATGAAGGAACAGCTGATCATAGTTGTATATGGATTGCAATTTTGAAATAAATTTAGTAGCAGAGCTACTGCGTGTGATTTTTAGAGCTGCAAATCCATTTATCCTTTGCCAAAATTTCCGCGTCTTCATGGAGAGAGCATGTCATTGATGCTTAGCAAAGGCAGACAACTCAGGGGCGCTTCTGCCTGAGCGCTTTGGAAAGAAGGAGAAAGCGGCGCGCCTAGCGTTTTCCACGCGTTTTTAGGCGCAATATGTGAACGGCCCCTAAGGCGCTCGCTCACTCAGCACGCGCTGAAGGCTCGTTGCAAAATGTCTAATGCATTTAACAGACCAAAAATAGAAAATCCTCCAATAACCAACAGGTCTTGTGTTTGGGTGCAAAACAACTCCACAGTTATTCCATAGTTATTCTTTTTTTTTTTTTAAATGTTCACACAACAACTATTTAAAAGCAATAACCTGAAGGATACAGTAGAAAAAACAATAGAGAAGCAGCTTTCATAATACAATACATACATTTAATTAATCTTTTTTTTTATAATCCTGCAATTTTGCGCCCCGTCCAGCAGATGGCGCCCCAGGCGGCCGCCTGTCTCGCCTGTCGGCAAAGCCGGCTCTGCTTTCAGTTAACAGTATTTAGAAAAGAACAACAATTTAAAATATAAGAAGCTATAGCAATATAAACGACAAGCCAAAACAAATTAATTTAGGCTAAAACTAAACTGAAACCAATGTTGGTTCTCTCGTTCGACACAAAAACAAATGTTTCCTTATCGGCTGTATTTGAATGCCAAATTATAATGTAGTATGATATCGCATTCCAATATCCACAGAAACCTTTCTTTTTTTTTTTGCATAACATCATGGCGGTATGTTTACACTTGGCACAGATTTGACTACACATTTAAAGGAGTGTGTGTGTTTTCTCAATATGTTTGATTGACTGTATTTTATTATGATAATGAACAGGTTGTATTGTCAAGGAAGCAAAACTTAACTGTGTGCCCGGATGTGTCGCCTTCTAACAGGGGAAGAAACTTCTCCTTTTAGTCATAAAGATAATCGGATTTGTAAAAGGTTTGCCTTTATTTGTGTACATTCACAATAAAATCTTTGTGCTCTTGTAATATAAGCCTAAAAAATAGGATGCTGCTTTCTACCCTCTGGTTTCCTTCCGCGCAGCACAAAAATGAACCGAAACTCTGTTTTTTTTTAATTAATTTTCTTAATTGATTATTTTAGTCAAATCTCTCCGAAGCGCTGCAGTGCATGATGTGATCTGAAGACCAGTGAATCCTCGTGTTCTGTTGTTTGCTGCTTTAAGCGTATGTAAAATTAATTCCCAGGAAACAAATGTTAGTATTTTTAACGGGTCACAGACATTTATACTTTCTAATTTAATTAAACGGACGAGGGTAAAGACAATCGACTCTACCTGCGCGACTCCACAGAGCGAGGTATTGCTAGTATTGTTTTTTTTCCTCTTTCTTCACTTTTTGAATAACTTGTTCTCAAATATCTCTTACACTTGTCACTTTGTGCTTTCAGATCTCTACTATCACTACTAACACTCGGAGAGCATGCTATGTACGTCGCAGGAAGGCCTGTCTGACAAACCTACGCCATGTCCCTCTGACCTCTACTACTACGCTCTCTATTCCAGTTGGTCTCTGGAGCTGCCAGTCTGCAGTTAACAAAGCAGACTTAATTTCTTCTATTGCTACTCATTCCGGTCTCAACCTCATGGCACTGACAGAGACTTGGATCAAACCTGAAGACACTGCCACCCCTGCAGCCCTCTCTACTAATTTCACTTGTTCCCACACTCCTCGTACCACTGGGTGGGGTGGAGGTACGGGTCTCCTTATATCAAAATAATGGAAATTTGGTCTTCAACCATCACCTACAGGTAACAGTTAATTTGAATCACATGCCATTACTGTAACCCACCCTGTTAAAATCCACTTTGTGGTCATTTATTGTCCCCCAGGTCAATTGAGAAACTTCTTGGAGGAGTTGGATGTGCTGCTATCAAACTTTCCTGAAGATGGTACTCCTCTGGTACTGCTTGGTGACTTCAACATCCACCTAGATAAACCCCAGGCTGTTGACTTCAAAACTCTGCTCACCTCATTTGATCTCAAGCTAGTGTCCACTACAGCGACTCACAAATCAGGCAACCAACTGGACCTCATCTACACGCGCTGTTGCTCTGTGGACACCTCTTCAGTTGCTCCACTGCACACCTCTGATCACTTGCTCATTACTGCTAACCTAGCACTTACTCCTGAAGTGGCACACACTCCAACGAAGGTCACCTTTCGACGGAACCTACGCTCACTCTCTCCATCTCGCCTTTCTTCTGTGGTTTCATCCTCGCTTCCTGTACACTCTCAGTTTTCAGCTCTGGACACGAACAGTGCTATGGACACTCTTTGCTCCACTTTAACATCTTGCTTGGACAACTTTTGCCCATTGTTGTCTAGACCAGCACGCACCACCCCATCTGCCCCCTGGCTGTCCTAGGTTCTCCGTAAACATTGCTCTAAACTCAGGGCTGCACAGAGGAAATGGCAGAAATCAAGGAACTCTACCGACCTCAGTGTGTATCAGTCTCTCCTCTCTTCCTTCTCTGCAAATGTCTTCACGGCTAAAACATCATGCTACCACAACAAAATTAACAACTGTTGTGACGCCCAGACACTCTTCAAGACTTTCTCTTCTCTTCTTATTCCGCCACCACCACCTCCTCCATCGACTCTTACAGCGGATGACTTTGCAGTTTTCTTCACAAATAAGACAAGATCCATCAGTGACCAATTCTCCACACCGCAGACTGAGGACAACTTCACAATGACCGACGCACACTCTTTCTCCTCCTTCTCCCCACTCTCAGAGATGGACGTCACCAAACTTATCCTGTCCAATCATCCTACTACTTGTCCACTTGATCCGATCCCCACTCACCTCCTTCAACCGATCTCTTCTTCAGTCATACCTTCACTTACTCACATTATCAACTCCTCTCTTCACTCTGGAACATTTCCCTCAGCATTCAAGCAAGCTTAGGTAAACCCACTGTTGAAGAAACCATCTCTAAATCCAGCGCTTCTTGAAAACTACAGACCGGTATCCCTTCTTCCATTCATTGCAAAGACACTTGAGCGGGCTGTGTTCAACCAGCTTTCTATGTTCCTTGTACAGAACAACCTCCTGGACAGCAACCAGTCTGGCTTCAAAAGTGGCCACTCAACTGAGACTGCTCAGCTCTCGGTTAATGAAGCCCTGCGACTGGCAAGAGCAGCTTCAAAATCCTCAGTACTCATCTTACTGGACCTGTCTGCTGCTTTTGACACTGTTAATCACCAGATTCTCCTGTCCACCCTCAGAAAGATGGGCATCTCTGGAACTGCTCTCCTGTGGGTTAAGTCCTACCTCTCTGACAGATCCTTCAGTGTGTCTTGGAGGGGTGATGTTTCAAAGTTACACCACCCTGCTACTGGGGTTCCTCAAGGCTCAGTACTTGGACCACTTCTCTTCTCCATCTACATGACATCTCTAGGATCTGTCATTCAGAAGCATGGCTTTTCTTATCACTGCTACGCTGATGACACCCAACTCTACTTCTCATTCCAGCCAGATGACCCGACAGTAGCTGCTCGCATTTCAGCCTGTCTGAGTGACATTTCTAGCTGGATGAATGACCATCACCTTCAGCTTAACCTTACGAAGACAGATCATCAGTTAAGCTTCACAGACCATATTGCTACAACGACCCGGTCCTGCAGATTCGCCTTATACAACATTAGGAAGATCAGACCCTTCCTATTAGAGCAAGCCACCCATCTTCTTGTCCAAGCCCTCTCCTCATCAGGTTACACTGGCTACCAGTAACCACTCGCATCAAATTTAAGGGACTGATGCTTGCCTACAAGACGACCACTGGCACGGCACCAACTTACCTATACTCACTGGTTAAATCTTATGTCCTCTCCAGAAGTTTGCGCTCTGCAAGTGAACAACACCTTGTGGTGCCATCCCAAAGAAGTTCAAAATCACTCTCACAGACCTTTTCCTGGACTGTGCCCAGCTGGTGGAATGACCTCCCAATCTTAATTCGTACAGTCTTTACTCATTTTCAAGAAATATCTAAAGAATTATTTTTTTGACAGCACTTAACCAACTAATACTAGAAGTTTTCCTTTTATTGTCTCTTCATAAAAAATAAATAAAAAAAACATGGCTATGTGTTCTGTAGACTAACTGAGACTTGTCATGGCACTTGTATACTGTTGTTGTTCTCTTGTTGACCTGACTGCTTCTATTGTTCTCATTTGTAAGTCGCTTTGTATAAAAGTGTCTACTAAATTATTAAATGTAAATGTAAAAGTAATTTAAATACGATTGTCGGTAAATGGTTAATAATCGTTTAAAGGTTAGGAAAAATAACCAAAATGGACATTCCTACTAGAGGAAGTATAATATGGAAGCATATGGCTTGAACATGTTAGACATATCTAATCATTTCTGTAATACATTTTATTTTTAATTTTGCAACTTATAAAGCGTTAAAATTAATATTCATTTTACATATTAAAACTGGTGTAGTAAATGGCAAATGAAAATTATGTAATTTAATTTTCATTTTCATTTTGCACCAAACGTTGCACAAATGTATTGGAAAATGTAAATGTAAATACAGAAATGCATTGCCATTTTACATATTGCATTGTCATTTTGCATATTACATCCCAAATTGAATAATGCTACCCATATGCTTCCATAGTATAACACCAACAACTTTTGACTGTTTAAACACAAATTATGATTACAAGTGTATATTATTGATTAATACACACTTTTGTTTATGTTTTATATGTATTTATTTGTTTTTGCATCACATCTGCACTGTATGGATTTTCTGATGTAGTAAACGTGCTTCTTAGCTCACCTGGTACAGCACTGTACACAAATGTGTAATGAAACAAAATCCATATTAACTGTTTCTGAATAAACTGAACACACTGTGTAGCAACAGACACTGGACATTTCACTTTGAAACTGCCATGAAACATGAAAATGTATTGCCACCCATCATTGAATTCACTTCACTACCAAAGACTGAAACGCTCCAGGAAAGCTCTTTTCATTCTGAGCTGATCAAAATGAAAACAGCTGATCTCAGGTGAAAGTCAGATGGCTCTGTGTGCCGTTGATCAGCTTTTAAAAGTAATTTTTAGGAAATCAACTCATTATTTATTATCTGACATGTTGGTGTTTTATCTTTCTCTTGGATGATAAGATGCACGGAGTAAACAGCTGGATAAAACAAAAACTGTCCGTCTTCATTTCAGGCTGCAAAGCAACAAAATGTGATTATTTGATGTTTTATTAACAAGGTTCAGGAGGAGCGTGTCAGATACTTATCCTAATTAACACCAGTGGAGCACACTCAAGTTCATCAACACCATGGTATAAATACTTACATTGAAATATAAATACATAAAGTATAATTATTAAGTATAAATACATAAATGTACTTATATTTCACTGCTGGTCATATGCTCTCCATATAACCATGTATGTGAGAAAAAAAAATCTTGACTGCTGACTACAGCTGACGTCCCTCTGTCCACTGACGGTTATCAGCATCCCATACAGGATACACTCATACGGGGAGCGGGGTACTCCTGGTTCGGCTCGGAGCACTTCCCCACACAGCACGGATAATACACATTATCATACTTCAGCTAATCATATAGAAGTGTGAACTCCTGACATTAAGGGGATGATTCTCTTCTACACCATCACTCCTACACCTACATGCATATTTAATCACCTGATATTTATCTTTATTTTTACACAAAATTGAATAAAAAAAAAAAGAGGGAAAGAAATCCCAGATGATAACTACATTCCACTCACAGCGATGTGATGTGGTCATGAGACAACAATGTGAAACACGTACAATGTCTGCTGTTGCACTGCTGCACTGATTTTCTTTCACTAGTATAAGTGTTCTCTGCAGCAGTCAGTGAGTAGAGAGATAGTATTACAGTCTGAACATATTTACACTTATGAGTAGCAAAAGTGCTGCAAAGAGCCTCTTTTACTTTCTCTCCCTTTCTTCGTTCAACTCATTTCATTAATGCTGTTTCTGTTTCTAATGCAGAGCAGCAGAAAAAACAACACACACTGGAACGACTGCAGTCATGGTCTGGAAATAGCTGTGTGTGTGTGTGTGTTTGCTAACCCTAACAGCAGAGTAAGGCTATTTCTGAGTATATTTTTCCCCATTGCAGGAATGAAAGTGCATTGTTTGTTATTGGAGGAACATGGCGAGGTACTCTGATGATGTTATCGAGAAGAGTTTCACGTCTGATTGTTTCCACATGTGTTTCTGGCTCACTGCTGTGAAAATAGCATTCTGTCAAAAGTCTCTGCCTTCCTCTCCGGTCTCTCTCAGGCCTAGCCCTCTCTCTCTCTCTCAGTAACTTTCCTTACTGGAAATCTTCTACATTTCCAGTCCAAGCACACAGTGCAACCCGCATGAGCAGAGCGCCGGAAACCAGGAGACATGAAAAATGGCCGGACACGAAACTTTATGAGAGGGAAACATGAAAGACCTCGTCAAAAATCCCATATGAATATACAGGATTCTGATTTTATTGGGTGCAAATCATCTGGTTTGTCCAATAAATTGGTGGGGATCTACCAAAAAAACCATCTGTATTCATTAGTGTAATGAAAATAAGGATTATGTGGACAATGTGCTTTACTATCATGAAGCTAACAGTGCAGTATTGATCCTACATTAATGAATGAGGAGATGTGAGCTGCACAGATGAGAAGCACCAGTAAACCTCAGTCTTTAGCTGTGAAATGAATCAAGCGTTTCACACGAGCTGCTGTACAAGGCCCCAGCCTCGGTCTTAAAGCAATTAGTCACATATTGTCTTGTTTACTGTTTGTGGTATAAAATCTGCCTTCAGAGAGGTTTCTCTCATGCAGACCAGGGCTGAGTTTATAAGAAAACACACTCCATCTTATCCTGCTTAATCCTGTTCTGTTCACACA
>NC_039282.1:3165000-3353528 GCF_003368295.1 Carassius auratus
AAGTTTTTGTTACTTTCTTTGTTCAGATTTTTGCTCAATGGTTCATCATCTGTAATTTAATAATCAGAGTACATTGCTTTAATAATGAAGGGACCCACTCGTTATAAATCTCCTGTGATATTTCAAAGCCACTCATATAATGCAGAAACACTCATGCATGTGTGTGTACTGCTGCAGAACGAGGGACAGTAATGTACGGCCGAGAGCATTACACACAGACTGCTAGATTCACTTTCACCAGAAAGTCATGTATGCCTAAGGTTGAAAATAAAGAATTAAGTTAATAGTGAATGCTCCTATAAATGGTCTTTTTTTTTAATACAAATGCGTGTGCTAAGTGAGCGTCAAAGATCACACAACAGAAGTGCACAAGCGTGCTGTCTCTCTCTCTCTCTCTCTCTCTCTCTCTCTCTCTTTAACGTTAAGTAACTTGTGCAATGTTTTACTTGTTTTGACAGATCCGACCGAACTACAAACTTTCCAGTGATGAACTATATATTCACTGTACAAGCTCACACATCTCCGCCGCTGTGCTCAATCCACTCAGTGTGCTTTATCAGCTCACACACGTCAGCTATACAGGCGTTAATACTGAATGTTTAACATTATATTCATTGCACAGATATCCTACAGAGACAACCTTAATCTCTCCATTCTGCTGTCTGGTGTTCTGTTGTCTATGTTTCTTTGTCTGAATATGGCACTTATCACATTCTGTGTAGTATTGGAGTTTGTATCGGCACATTTTAACGAGTACGAGTACAGGAGACCAGTATCGGTATCAGTGCATCCCCAGGAGCTAGTGTAAGAATCAGCCTGATTTGAGCTAATACTACAGCAGCATTACATACATGCCTCCTGGAGAAGCCTGCGCACATTTCTACTAAATAACAGAGAAACACTGACTACTAATATCAGTATACATAAGATTATCTGATTGAAAAAAGCACTATTCACTTAATATTTATCTTATTTATACAGACAGACAGATAGATAGATAGATGTGTGTGTGTGTGTGTGTGTGTGTGTGCGTGTGTGTGTGTGTGTGTGTGTGTGTGTGTGTGTGTGTGTGTGCGTGTGTTGATGCTTGTTACAGTGTGAAGGACTACAGTGCACTGAATCACCGTGAGCTGTAGACTCATGACAGTCCATGAACAGGGCTCATCACTCACCGGTCACAACACCTGTGCCAGACGACGCCACACCTTTACGATTGTGTGCTTCACAGGAGAAAGAGCTGCTCTTATTCAAGCCTGTCGGGGAGAAAAACATCATGGTTGAGAAAACCAGACCCAAAATCACCCAAAAACTGCAAACTTGTGTTGGATTGTGTTTGAGTTTCAGAAACTGCTTGTGGATTTAAACACGCATTCATTTGGAGAATCAAAAAGAGCTGATTTGAAAAGAGCTACTTCTGCTTTCAGGAAAACACTGAACAAACACACACACACACACACACACACACACTGCACATGCTGACATTCACAGAAACATGTCAAATGAAGGATCTGTTTCTCACACACAGCATTCTTCACACTCTCAGTGAAAATAACTCATGTCCATTGTTGAAAGGCCACAACAGTTCAAGACCAAGGGTCCCCAGATCAAATACTGATGGACAAGGGCTGAGTGCTGTGTGTGTGTGTGTGTGTGTGTGTGTGTGTGTGAGAGAGAGAGAGAGATAGAGAGAGTTCACCACAAGCCACATTTAGTTTCATCTCATTCTATTTCCTTCCCTAAACACAATCTGTCTTCCACTAAACATAATTTTGCCATATCAGTCCACACTGATCAGCCTCACAACATGATACACTTTCCAAATAATATTACTGGTGTGCGTGTGCAAGGGCTGTGGCCATGTGTACTGTGGATGTTTGCTAATCATTACAGTGATTTGTGTGGTTTTTTTTTATATGGAAAAAGTAAAAAAAAAAAAAAACTATACCATGAGTATGAGCAATAATAATAGTGATAATTGTCCTAACAAACAGCACTGAATGCTTTACAGAGTATTTAACATTCTCCCTTGTGATGACCAGAGAGTGTGTGTGTGTGTGTGTGTGTGTGTGTGTGTGTGTGTGTGTGTGTGTGAGAGAGAGTGTGTGTGTGTGTGTGTGTGTGTGTGCGTGTGTGTGTGTGTGTCTGCGTGTGTGTGTGCGTGTGTGTGTGTGTGTGTCTGTGTGTGTGTGTCTGTGTGTGTGTGTGTGTCTGTGTGTGAGAGAGAGTGTGGGTGTGTGACCAGAAGTGTCTCATTCCAAAGATGTGAATCCACCACTAATGGTCAGTTATCCATGATGAGTCAAAGCCTCTCTCTCTCTCTCTCTCTCTCTCTCTCTCTCTTCAGCTCAGTACAGCTGGAACAACAACACAAGACTGTGGCAGGTTTTCAAAGGCCTCCTCCTCCTCCTCTTTCTTTTCCTCCACTCTTTCTCTTTCTTGCTGTTCAGCTTTCCTCTCATCTCCTGCTGCTCTTTCTCTAGGAAGCAAAGGCCAGCGTCTCAAAGGATGATTCCCATTTGGAAAAAAGCCAGACAGTTTGCCTACTGCTGAGATCCTGTGTGTGTGTGTGTGTGTGTGTGTGTGTGTGTGTGTGTGTGTGTGTGTGTGTGTGTGTGTTGTGTGTGTGTGTGAGAACACCCTCTCTTTTGAGCAGTGTAGCAGTAATACTGATGACACTAGCAAACACCACTAACAGAGTTATACTGTGTGGTCTTCCTGCACCTTTATTTAGCACTGAAGGGAGCTATGATGTGGACTGGTTACAGTCTTCACTGTGGAGCTGAACGCTCGTATGTTCATGTGTTCTGTCTGTGTTTGTTTCTCATTACAGATAACACAGAATATGCCATCTCTTCCAAGTTTAGGGTGACATGCTCTTCTCCACTCCTCAGATGAACATTAGTCTTTAAAGAAAACACTGAATGTATTCTAACACAATACTATTCATTGGTTACAATTAATGTAAAGGGTGAGCAACAGCATTATATGAAATATGGCGAGACAAGGTATTTGTAGTTAAGAATGTTGCTGAAAACAAGCGTAGTGTAGAGTGAAGCAGAGTGAGGTCAGGACCTGAGAGGATGAGTGTTGAGGGCGACAGGGATACGGGGTCGTTCAGGTCATTGAGAGGAGCCCCGTCCTGGAGCCAGATGACCCGCACCGGATCAGGAGGACCGTGAGCCACACAGAGCAGACTCAGCTCCTCGTTAGCCACGACCGACGAATCCTGCGGCTCCACCGAGAAATGAGGGAGACCTGGGACAGGGAGAGAGACAGTGAGGGATCACAAATATATCACTAATATACTACAGAGGAGACTACTGTTATAGTCCCAATCAGGAGATCTGGAAGAATGGATTTTAAGAGATTCAAGAAGTGAAATACCTTCTAGTTCAATGTGTCCCTCCATGGATAACACCTCGTCTTCTCCAGAGGAAACCGCACACTGATAGAAGCCCATATCTGAGAGCTGAACCTCCTCTATCCTGGACACAGAAACTCAGTACTATTCATATAAAACTGAGTCACATTTCAAGAGATTCGTTTGGCAGACACTTTTCTCGCAGGTGAATTTGAGTGCTTTTAATGTT
Organism: Carassius auratus; assembly: GCF_003368295.1. Lineage (NCBI taxonomy): Eukaryota > Metazoa > Chordata > Actinopteri > Cypriniformes > Cyprinidae > Carassius > Carassius auratus. Next base: position 3,168,591 of record NC_039282.1, read on the forward strand.
TTCATCTTAATGTCATGGAGGAGGAAACTGAAGGAACAGTGGAATGGAAAGGCAGGTAAATGTCTTCATTAAACAGGTTTTCTTACCTGAGTTCACTAAACACCAGCCAGCCGTTCTCATCCACGGGGAGCTGCATCTGGTTAGTGTCGGCTAACTCCAGCGGCTGTCCGTCCTTCAGCCAGATCACATCCAGGGGTCCCTGGTCCTCGCCGTCCCCTCGCAGGACACACTGGACCACCACCAGCTTCCCAAGAGAGGAGGTCACGTTCCCCGGGCTCTCCACGAAACGTGACCCTACACAGTGCAGGAAGATCATCAGGGTAACAGCACAGAAGAGTTTATCACTTAAGCTTCCAGAACATCTGTGAATTAAACTAATGTGTGGTACTTTAGTGCTGATTCATTGCCGGTTTTGTTTGTTTATTAATGGCTGAAGAGCTGAAGCAGGACCTGTGTTGAGACACTGGTTCTCAGTGGAGTCCAGCCCAAACTGAGGGCTCTTCTGTTTAAGTCTAAGGGAGGGTTTGCTCCCTTGTCTGCAGTACAGAAAAACAACACATGAACTCATCAGTCAAACCTTCTTTTCAATGCCACTGGTGTGGTGTAGCTTTGTGAACTGATTTTTTTAGGGGATGTTTTGAACTGTTTTAAATTCCTGTGTCAGCATGGAGCCGATAACAAGCTGAAGCCGGACAGATAGCAGAGGTGTGTAATCCAGCATTAGGCCAGCTTCGGATGAAACAACTCATTCCCAATTCATTCCCGCTTAATAACGCCAGTTTAGGATCTTCTCAAGGCTGTCAGACGCTGCCCTGACCCTTAACCTTTGACCTCTTGAAGATGATTTCATCCAGAGTGACATCAACTATCTCTCATGTGCCATGTCAAGAGGAAATCAGACTGACTTTTTGAAAATGGCTCATAAGAAACATTAGTCACATTCAGGTGCACACTTAACAAAATACACTTTGAGAGGTTCAAGCAACAGGAACAGTTTTATTCAAGAGTTTAACATTCCTGCCAGTCCATCCGAGGCGTGTTTAGAGATGAATAGCAATAACAACATGTGGTATCAAAGGCGATTCATCAGGGATAATGAACGTGATATTGCGTAGCTTGTCAGTGATTGACTGCTCTGTCTATTAAATGCCTCTCCATGTGAAAGCAGGTGATGACGATTTAGCGGTATTCACAGAACCAGATTTACTGACTAGATGCGTAGATGATCATATCATTAGATCAGCCCTGGCTGAGTGACTGAATTACTGCTTATTATTCAGGATCAGAATAGACCTGTGTGAGGTTCAGGTTCAATAGTTACATAATAAGCTTGTCATTACAGAATAATAATCTATATTGTGTTTTAGAAGAAATTTACAAGTGGTTACATTTGTAGGGAAAACACAGTAGGTCACAGAGTTCATAATTAAGTGCACATTACATTAATTTCTCTGTTGATCCATTCATCTATATTCTATCATTATTTCAAACAGATATCATGAAACGAAGGTTCTCGGGAATTGGATACATTCAACATTAAAGCACTAGGAAGGAAGAGACAAACTTATTAATAAAACAAAAATAATACGTTTTAGATGGAATGGTGTTCATGAATGTTATGCAATGTTTTTAGGGATTTAATTTTCACGGCAATACCATGACTTAGATCAGTGGTTTTCAACCCCTAGTGGATAGCGGTGGTATTGCAGGTGGGCCGCCAATTATTTTCTGTTCATTTCCAGTCCATTCTAGGGCTTCTCAATTAAAAGAAATCATCATAAAATCACAATTTGAGCGTGCACGATTTCTAAATCGCTTTATAGCATGAATTTCCGCGGCCCTGACCTCCCGTAGTATGCTATCCGATCCAATCAGAATACATTGCTCCTAGCCTGAGAACAGAACAGACTGGGCATATGCCTAACTCCAGGTTCACACACTGTCTGTGATGCGCCTTTTTTCTGAGCCCATGTTAACCGATCAGAGCGTTCACAGTGCACGCGGTAAAAGGCTAGAAATAAAAACGTGCAAAAATAATTAATATCTAACACATGAGAATAGAGAGAGTTGTGAGTGCACAGGACGCAGTTTAAGTGAGAGGAGACATGTTTTAAGTGTGCACACTCTCTCCTCGCAAAGCAGTGTGTATCTGAGCAAGCACGACCGGTTTTGTGACAGAGCAAAGGGAATCTGCTGCGAACAGATAGATTCGCACTCGTGCATTATTTCAATGTGCTTTCACGTTATATTTATGCGCTCTCGCTGCTGAGCGCATACACATACTGTATACACACTGCAAACACCTGAGGCACCCATACAATTAATGAGCTCTATGAGCAATGCATGGCAAAAAAGAAAAAAAAGTCCCTGGACACGGGGTTTTTATTTATTTTATTTTTTTGCCATAAGTTTATACATTTTGTTATACCTTTACTATATTGATCATTTTGACTTATGTCTGTTCTAGAGACGTTACAACTTTCTGATAAAGCTCTAATTGCTTTTCTTTTTGAAATATGTTTCAAATTAATCCTGAATGCATTCATGACTGTAAAATCATACCGGTGTGTGTCACAATCACAAAATTGATCAAAGGATTCGCGATAGGTTTTTTTTTTTTTGTCCATATCGCACAGCCCTAGTTCATTCAATAAAGACAGTTAACAATCTAGCTTCTGAGTACTAAGTTATTAACCCAACAATAGCGGGGCAGTTAATTTTTTTGAAGTGGGCAAACATGCCTAACCTGATTTTACCAACATCGTTGTTGACCCTGGAACAACATTGTGATTAACCAATCAGATTTGAAGAACCAGTTTATAGATTTTGTGAAGTTTATGCTTAAATCAGTGTTTGGTGCTTGTACATCAGTGTCATTCATCTATCATTTCCTCTGATTTTAGGGATTACTCATGGTTAAGGTTAGGTTTAGGTGTAGGGATATGGTTAAGAATATATTTTTGGAGTAAAATGTTGTTCCAGGGTCAACAAAATATGTTGACCTAGGAACACATCGGACTTGGCAAAATCAGGACGTGCGGCAAACATATGTGTGTGGTTGTGTGGACCGCGAGCTGAAAAAGGTTGGGAACCACTGACATAGATGTCCCTGAGCAAGGCACTGAACCCCAAAACTGCCCCCCGGGAGTCAAGTTTGGCATTAAGGGAGTTACAATAATATCTCCTCTTAGGTATAGTTTCAAACAGTTCTGTAAGGTTGGTGAAAAAGTTTTAATGACATTCGTAGGGAAACGTTTTTCAACTTCATCTATTCATGGTGAAAATGATTCTAATTAGTACTTTCATGTAAAATAAATATCACTTTAGAAGATAATGTTTTAATAATATGAACAATTCTGTCTCCAGTAATTTTTTTATTTATTTTATTTAATATAATTTCTTAGTATTTTTTAAATGTCACACCACAGGACACATTTACAGTACTGCTGAGTGAAAATGTATAAAAATATGTGAAGTCATTGAAAAATGAGTGACCACTACTATTTTCTGAAACTGCAGGTTTCATAATTTATACATATTTATAATATATTTATTTTTTTCTTAAAAAGTTGTTTTCCAAAAAAAGTACTTTTTCTTGGCCATTTGTCAACTACCCAATAATCAAATATCTTCATAATATTAAAGATTTGTGAAAAATATTTATTCAGTTTCTTTAGCTGTAAATATGCAATGATGTTTATATTTAGATGCTTTCAATAGGTCAGTATTGTACATTGTAGCATCTATCCAAAGACCTAAAGTGTACCTTTGTACCTACAGTATAGTACCTGTACCTATGCAGTAATCCCTGTGAATAAAGAATGAGAGCAGGCCCTCCTCATTAACATTATCTTGTGAGGTCTTTTAAAATGGTACAGTGTCAATGATCTTCAGTAAAAAAAAAAAAAAAACAGCCCCGCAAACATCCCTCTCCATTATTATTACAACTATCACCAGACTAACACAAATCACTCTTCCTTTCCTCCTCTGTTTTCACTTCTACACCAATCTCAGTCCCACCGTGCCTTTCTATCCCAGTCTATTTAAATCCCCCCCTCATCCGTCCCTTCGGCCCAAACTCAATCCATCATTTCCTCTGTGTGATCTGATTCAGCCTGACTCCTGAGACACATTCTTCTGAATCCCACACAGCACACACAGTTCTCCTCCAGTAGCTGAAGATCAACTACGGTGTGGCATGAAGAGACACGAGCCATCATCAAGTGTCTGCCTCAAAATGAGATTTACTGACGATAAAGAAGATTCAAAAGATGCTTATACAGTAGAGCCAAGGCTTTTGGACACTAATTCTTTTCTCAATAATGTATTCATTGATCTGAATTGCATTTATTTACACTTATTGATTGAGACAGGGTTATTTTAGTGAATATGAAAAGCTGCCCTCAAGTTCACACTGCAGAACATCTACAGCTGCAGTCTTTAACTTGGCAATAATTATCTTCATTTTAACACTTAGCTATTGTTGTATCATTTCAAACATAAGCATTTTTGCATTGTTTTAAACTTCATTCTATGACAACTTGCTTGCAAAGTGATAATTGTTATCTCATTTCAATTTAAAAAAAAACCGTTACCGTTACCGTTAGAGTGTCTTAAAAGACCACAATATGCCCTTAAACAACACACCGATTATATTTTACCTCCGTATTCAAACACAATACTTTCTTAAGAAACTATTTGTTAAGAAATGATGCCGCCTGTATCTTACCTGACAGACTCTGCGCGTCCCCGAGGCGCATCACCGTCACGAGGAGCAGAGTGAAGCTCGAGACGCTCATTCTGCTCGGCGTCGCGTGAGAATCAGTCACGGATCGCATCATCATCGCATCGTTTCAGCTCTCCACAGATCAGCGAATCTTCTTGGGCAAACACAGAGTCCTCAGCAAAAAAAAAAAAAAAAAAAAAAAAAGGACAGATTGCAAGAAAAAAAGGGGGATTAACTTGAATCATCAGGTTCAAAATAGCAGATCTAAAGTTTTCCCCAAAATTATCATCTGCTGAAATCTGTTTCCAAAAGCAGCACAAGCAGTAAAGTCTTCCTTTCTTCTCTTTTAAACTTCCCCCACACTTCTTTAGGCTCAAAATCTTTTTGGTGTAATCCTGAACGTGAAGTAGACTGTTGAAGCGCCGAAAGCTCAATCAGAGCGTGTTATTTTTGGAAACGCGACGCGTGTTTTTATGTCAGACTTTCCTTTTGCCTCCAAACTCCTCTCCCATCAGGACGCCTCCAGACAGACTCACATTCCTCCACTCAACTGTGTTTCTCCTCCCCTCCTCCTCCGACACCACCACCCCTTCCTTCACCTACAGACTACAACTAACTCTACAGACAGCACGAGACACGCTTTCTTTAAATGTGACGGAATTTGTCTACGGATGAGTCGTTTTATTAATGGCTTGACAGTTGGCTGAAAAGTTAAAGGTGACATAATGAAAAAAAGATTTTTCTAGGTTTTAAGTGCTATAAGCAGATCTACAGTGCATCTACCGACCAAGGAAACTTTAAAAATATTAACCCAGTAACCAGGGCCGTGCACAGACCTTTTGAGGGGCATGTGCTGAAACTGAAAAAGGGCACCCCCCCCCCCCTTTTTTATATCAAGATTATTTAGTAACCCTGCATAAAAGGAAGAAATGGTCACATCTTCATGACAAATTCAATAACACAAAATAATAGTCTCAAAAGCTTTAGATTTATTCACGATTAATAACAACCATAATAATAATATTAGATAATTAGATAATATAGATAAACAGGGTTTTAAGGGCTTCTTTAAACCTAATACAACAGCAACCTTCTGTGAGCCATGTATCTGGCAAAAATGTTATACTGTGGTGGACCAGGGATGTTGGTCTCTCGAAGGTCTCTTATTCACTACACTTTCCCCTAAAATAAGCCAACAATGAAAAAATAAATAAAAATAGTGAAAAGTACAGTTGCAGTGAAAAGCATTTCTGAAGGATCACGTGACACTGAAGAGTACTGAACTGGAGTAATTATGGTGAAAATTCAGCTTTGATCACAAAAATAAATTACATTTTAATATATTCAAATAGAAAAGTTATTTAAAATTGTAAAAATATTACACAATATTACTGATTTTGCTGTATTTTGGATCAAATAAATGACGCCTTGGAATGAATCATGAATTACATTCTGTATGATAAAATATAAAGATTTCAGTGATCTTCTGTAATTTTTTTTTTTCAGTTACTACTACATTACTGTTGTAAACCATGTTTTACAACATTTTATAAAGAGAGTATACAGAGAGTATACCATAACATGATTAGCCTAAATGTTAATAAATTAAGTGTATCAGCAATCATAAATCAAAGAAGAATTTCTTAGAAATATGTTATCTAGGTGACGAGGATCACTCGTCGTTTTGTGTAAGTTCCAGTACGAAACAGCGCGGGGGCGCACCTGTTATGATTTTCCGATGGTAAAAACAAATTATGTTGTTGTATTACTTATCAATATATCGTTTTTGACCAGCGAATGTGTGCAAATGTGATTTTTTTTTTCTGTCCGTCATTAAAACGGCGACGGTGCCTGCCGCTGCCGGTGTCCTGACATTTTATCCTACCCTGTCAGATTTTCCTACGCGGGTTTACTGCGCACGCGCACATCAATATCGCGTCCTTTGTCTCATGCTAAACAACGATATTTAATGTATCTGCATTACTGTAAGGGTAGGTTTAGGGCTGGGGTAGTTGTAGACTTTAATAAAAACGCAATCTAATTGGTAGAAAATAATATTTATTGTTGGTTTCCTGTAACTGTATCCCTTTTAGCTACAACCGCGAATAAAACACATAATTACTGTATTTGCAGTACTGTAAGGGTATGATTAGGGTTGTGGTAGGTGTAGACGTTAATAAACCATAACTTTACAGTAGAATTTTCGTTGTGGAATTGTACTACCCGCTGTTTTAGTGGGAGGTAGGAAAATCTGACAGCGTAGGACAAATCGACAGAACACCGGCATCACATCACATTTTCATCTACAGGTTACAAACTAGTTTTTTTAGCTATATAGACGGAGCGCTCAGTTTTTCCTGTGGTAAAATGCATTTGGCCAAAATCGCATTTTATAAAAGATGAAATGCAACTGTATGCACAGGCTATTTAAGTGTTGGCTATGACTAGATGGCAAATGCTAGCCCTCTCTCTCTCTCTCTCTCTCTCTCTCTCTCTCTCTCTCTCTCTCTCTCTCTCTTTCTCAGGCGACGTCCCACATGTCTCAGTCAGTGAGTCAGTCAGACATCAAATAAATAAAATATGAGCCTTTATAGACATAGTGTTTAGTAGTACTTATTCAAACAACGAGATATTTATTTACCCTTCGCAAAACTTTGTTCAGCTCAGCTGTTCTCTACTGTGCGGCTGCTGTGTAACTTCAGTTGATTCAATTAATATAGAGGGGGCGGAGTTATCAGCTTACTGACAGCTTGAGGATCGAATAAGATTTACACAAGCTCGTTTTAAGAACTTTAATTTGCTAAAACAGACAGACAGACGTAAAGGGTGACCAATAGCATTGATTAAAAAAAAAAAAAAAAAAAAAAAACACCACCAAAAAAAGGGCACTTCGGAGTGTAAGGGCAAAAAGGGCATGTGCTCTGCACAGGTTGAGCCCTACCTGTGCACGTGCCTGCCAGTAACTTTGTTTTGGTTTGCCTTTTGCTGATTTCACACCCCTAGTGATGTGGCAAAGGGGTCTTATTATAATAATTTTAAGCCTCTTAAAGCTGCAGTAGGTAACTTTTGTACAAATATATTTGTTACATATTTGTTAAACCTGTCATTATGTCCTGACAGTAGAATATGAGACAGATAATCTGTGAATAAATCAAGCTCCTCTGGCTCCTCCCAGTGTCCTTTTGCCATTTGCAGAAACTCCATCGCTCCCGGTAAAAAACAACCAATCAGAGCTGCGGTCCGTAACTTTGTTTGTGTTCAAAATGTAGAAAAATGAACTTAATAAGCGAGTACACAATGAATCCATTTTCCAAACCGTGTTTTTAGCTTGTCCTGAATCACTAGGGTGCACCTATAATAAGTGTTTATATTCGGACTATTTTAGATTGCTTCGGGGGTACCGCGGCGGAGTAACCCAGTACCTTTGTGATTCTTCATAGACATAAACAGAGAGAAGTAGTTCCGGCTACGATGTTCTTCCGCAAGACGCAAGCAGTTCTGTTTATTAACCGCTAGAGCGTCAAAAGTTACCGACTGCAGCTTTAATCTGTCAGTTTCTGTCCAAGGCCCATCATTTGGTTTAGTAAGTGGTAACGGTGTAGCAGCTCTAATATCACGGTGAAAGTTTGAGCAGAACATGCTAACTGTTCTGTCTTTGTCTGCACAGAAAACTGTTTAGAGTCCCAACCTCAGAGGAGACAAGAGAACAGTGGATTTATTGATTTATTTACTCTATATTGCTGCTGCCACACAGATCTAAAATAAACATGCAATCTATTTCCCAGCAGTTTACCTTCACAGACATAACCGACTGTTTTCTTAACTTGTGTGCTTTTAACGTAAACTGGTGTGTGAATGAGAACTTAGTCTAGTACTTGCTTGCTGTGTCAGCCGTTCTCAGACCATCTCAGAAGTTTAAACTTATATGGTTTAAAACGCATGATTTCAGCACTAAAAACATGATAAGCAGAACCAAAACAGATGTTTTAGCAGGTCCCAGCTGTAATGATGCAGCTCTATTCTGGTAAAAGGGAATGGGGAGCAGCAACTTATTTGCATTTAAAGAGACAGACACCATAAACAGTGTGTTTCTGCTTCCATTCAAATTAGGTATTTTCAAAATGATAATAAATGATCGGTGGGATATTTTGAGCTGAAACTTCACACATTCTGATGACACCAGAGACTTATATTACATATTGTAAAAAGGGAAATAATAAGTCTCCTTTAAAAATGACTTTAAAAAGTTTGAGAGATCTTGTTGGTAAAAATAAAAAGCTCTATTTTGTGTATTTTGTCTTCCAATATGCAATCCCAGGATGCACCTGATGAAGTTGACTGACAGAATGTAAAATCTGCAGATAGTGTCTAAGCAAATAATCAATATGTCCTATATGTCCACGTTATTGCATAGTAATGATTTTACCAGGGGTGTAGATCACGCGGGGGGACGTATCTCCCCCAGTTTAAATATCACGGAAATTTCAACCCCCCCCCACTTTCCCGGTCAAGTGAGTTCGTATAGAGGTTTTCAAGAGCTGGTGTGAATAAATAAAGATTTTAACTCAATGAGACAGGATAGTCTGCACATGAGCTGATATTTTATTCGGACCCAGAATAAGGCAAGATGAACATCACAGAGTGCTAAACACTCCTGCAGCATGTGTGTGTTTCATTCATGTGTAACCCATGCCCACATCTCTTTCGCTCCCTTAATTACTATTAAACAGTTTTCTGTTAAGTGGACTCCAGTTCCTGTAGCAAATGCTAGCATCTTCAGTACACCCTTCTCATGTCTTACAGCATGTGAAGAAAGCTGCGAATCTGCTTCCACTTGCAACACAGGCCCTCACATCTCAGACTTTCCTCCTGCCACTTCTTACCACTTTTATCCTTTCCAGTGGCCTCCAGCTCCTGTTGCAGACGCTAGCGTGACGCCAATGCAAGCGTGAGCTGTGCTTGAGCAGCGTGTGAGGAAACTACAGCGTCGCAGTAGATGCACTCTGGAAACGTTTGTATAGTGTCACTGCAGTGGCTCCAAAGCTACATATTTCTCTACAAGGACAGCTATAAATTTGTTTTTAGAGGTTGGTCGGTTATAAACTTGTATGTTTTGAAGTCTTAAAAGTTATAACACAGGAATTTGTGTGAGGGGAAAACTGCCCGTTTAAGTCATAGGCCTACTCATATATACAACGTGCTGTTTATATTGTTATTAGGGGTTCAAGCACACAGTGCTGAAACCCTATTTTACATTTTTTTATTATTATTTTCACAGTTAAAACTGATTGTGCAGACCAAACCGTAAGGCATAGAGACTTGATACTTGTTCAGAATGTGGAGCTTCATGAGGGGACATGCTGGCAAAGAACCAGCCCTAGTGTGGGCACTACAGCGGAAAAAAATAAATAAATAATACAATTCAGACATTTTTGGCTGTAGCTCATAAACCGCTTGATGTAGACGCAAAAACTTAACATTGTTGCTATCCTTGGGTTAGTATGAACAAAATTGTTCAGTGCAAGATTATAGTCTATGAAACACCTTTTTTCCTTAAAATGAACCGATATCCTAAACCTACTATTGCGAAATAGTCCTAGGTTTTTCAACGGATGGGAACCAAACCACTGCAGAAATATTCTCTGAACACTGAATATCAATAATTATCCAAAAAGTTGAAATTTCATTTTTTGCGCGAAACAGTACACATAAAAAGTGTCTATGCTAACGCTATGAGATATCTTCACCAAACTTTGTACACATGTATAAGCTCAACCTTTGGTCAAATAAAAAAATTCAAATTTCTGCCACTTGGGGACACTATAGGACAGAAAAAATTATATAAATGGCAATAACTAGACAATCGTTGGTCTGATCGGCTTGAAAACTGGGTATTCGACTTGGTACTTGGTATGCCGCGTCTTTGTCTGAAGGGACACAAGTATCTATGAGGACATTTGCTTATCTTAAAAACATGGCTGCCATTGGCCAAACAAATTTAAGCACCATTTTGTTGGGGTTAAGGAAGGTCGATCAGAATGAAACTCGGTGGGCATGTTCGACTTATGCCCCTTAAGGAGTTTGAGAATTTTGAAAGAAATCAGCCACTAGTAGACACTAACGAGTTTTATGGCTCTTTAATAACGTGGTGTTTCACTTATCCACACAATATGCATATCATTGACAGGCAGAATATTGAAAATGTCAATATGTTTTATGTGTATTTATTGTGTATATAGCTCCATTTCTGTAACTGTGGAACTGAAAATAAATAAAAGGCATAAATTTGTTATGTCAATCGTAATTGAACACGTGTGCGATATTTTACAGAATACAACTTTTACAGAAGATGTCAATAATGTATGAATAATGAACTTCCTATGTATGTACTCCATTGTAACATAAGATCCTGAGCCAGATGAATTGTTCATTGTGTATTTGCTAAAATGTTTTGTTATAATTTGCTTATATGACAATTAAAAAGTTCAAATAGGTAAATCTTCAATACATATTATTTATTCTTAATTTTCTTCCCTTACATATTCCAATTTGTATTAAAACACACTAGACATGCTTATTCTGTGCATTTTTAGCATGTTTTGTGCGAAATCATGTTAATTTTGCCCATCAAAAGTGTGTTTTGACTTTAATTGAGTGTCAGTAGGGCAGCAAAAATCGACTCGCCACTGAAACCCCCACTTCACCGCTTTACTCTTACCCTCCTTTTCTTCTGCTCCTGCTCCCAGAGCCGTCCCAAGTGTAAGCATGCCTCCGCTAATAGAGCAGGCCCCGATGCCTGCCATTCCCCCTCTCTTTCCCCCTCTTTCTTCCACTCCTGGAGCCGTCCCACGCGTGAACACCTCTCCGCAATTTGTTCCGGCAGCTATTTTTCCTCCTCCTCGCATGCTTGCCCTTCCTTCTCTCTGTCCTCCACCACACCCCTACTTGTCTCTCCCAACTCTCTCACTTCGAAACCACCCCCTGTAACATCCAGCAACATCAGGACACAGATTTTGTCAGAAGGCAGAGGTCTCCATATCGATTCCATATCAGAGAAGCTCACTGAACTCTCATCAGCCAACCCCTTTAATGCCAGTCTATCCCTGTTTACTCAAACTCCTGACCCACCATAGCTAACCCCCTTTAACATCCCTTAATCCATCTATAATGGCCCAACCTCACTCCAGCTGTCCCAGAAGCATCCTGCTCCCGCAGGAGCCATACCAAATTCCCACACTGCCACAGCATTTTCTGTATATCCCCATTGCCGCAGCAGTGTCCATTCCCACAGGAGCCTCTATCTGTATTTACCCACTGCTGCAGCAGTGTCCGCTCTCACAGGAGCCTATTCTGTATTACTCTACTGGCTCAGCAGTTTCCACTACCGCAGGAGCCTCCATCTAGATTTCCCCTCTGCTACCGCAGTGCCAGCTCCCGCAGGAGCCTTTTCTGTATTTTTCCACTACCACAGCAGTGACAGCACCTGCAGGACCCTTTACTGTATTGATCCACTGCCGCAGCAGTGTCCATTCCCACAGGAGCCTCTATCTGTATTTCTCCACTGCCGTAGCAGTGTCCGCTCCCACAGGAGCCTCTATCTGTATTTCTTCACTGCCGCAGCAGTGTCCACTCCCGCAGGAGCCTCTATCTGTATTTCTCCACTGCCGTAGCAGTGTCCGCTCCCACAGGAGCCTCTATCTGTATTTCTCCACTGCTACCGCAGTGCCAGCTCCCGCAGGAGCCTCTACCTGTATTTCTCCACTACCCCAGCAGTGACAGCACCTGCAGGACCCTTTACTGTACTGATCTACTGCCGCAGGAGCCTCTACCTGTATTTCTCCACTGCCGCGGCACTGTCCGCTCCCGCAGGAGCATCTTTCTGTATTTCTCCACTGAGGAGCCTCAATCTGTATTTCTCCACTGCCACGGCGGGGTCTGCTCCTGTAGGAACCTCTATCTGTATTTCTCCACTGAGTAGCCTCTATCTGTATTTCTCCACTGCCGCGGCAGTGTCCGCTCCCGCAGGAGAATCTATCTTTATTTCTTCACTGGGGAGCCTCTATCTGTATTTCTCAACTGCCGCAGCAGTGTCCGCTCCCGCAGGAGCCTTTATCTGTATTTCTCCACTGCCGTAGCAGTGTCCGCTCCCGCAGGAGGCTCTATCTTTATTTCTCCACTGGGGAGCCTCTATCTGTATTTCTCCACTGCCGTAGCAGTGTCCGCTCCCGCAGGAGCCTCTACCTGTATTTCTCCACTACCCCAGCAGTGACAGCACCTGCAGGACCCTTTACTGTACTGATCTACTGCCGCAGGAGCCTCTACCTGTATTTCTCCACTGCCGCGGCACTGTCCGCTCCCGCAGGAGCATCTTTCTGTATTTCTCCACTGAGGAGCCTCAATCTGTATTTCTCCACTGCCACGGCGGGGTCTGCTCCTGTAGGAACCTCTATCTGTATTTCTCCACTGAGTAGCCTCTATCTGTATTTCTCCACTGCCGCGGCAGTGTCCGCTCCCGCAGGAGAATCTATCTTTATTTCTTCACTGGGGAGCCTCTATCTGTATTTCTCAACTGCCGCAGCAGTGTCCGCTCCCGCAGGAGCCTTTATCTGTATTTCTCCACTGCCGTAGCAGTGTCCGCTCCCGCAGGAGGCTCTATCTTTATTTCTCCACTGGGGAGCCTCTATCTGTATTTCTCCACTGCCGTAGCAGTGTCCGCTCCCGCAGGAGCCTCTATCTGTATTTCTCCACTGCCGCAGCTGTGTCCGCTCCCGCAGGAGCCTCTATCTGTATTTCTCCACTGCCGTAGCAGTGTCCGCTCCCACAGGAGCCTCTATCTGTATTTCTTCACTGCCGCAGCAGTGTCCGCTCCCGCAGGAGCCTCTATCTGTATTTCTCCACTGCCGCAGCAGTGTCCGCTCCCGCAGGAGCCTCCATCTATATTTCCCCACTGCTACCGCAGTGCCAGCTCCCGCAGGAGCCTCTATCTGTATTTCTCCACTGCTGCAGCAGTGTCCGCTCCCGCAGGAGCCTCCATCTATATTTCCCCACTGCTACCGCAGTGCCAGCTCCCGCAGGAGCCTCTACCTGTATTTCTCCACTACCCCAGCAGTGACAGCACCTGCAGGACCCTTTACTGTACTGATCTACTGCCGCAGGAGCCTCTACCTGTATTTCTCCACTGCCGCGGCACTGTCCGCTCCCGCAGGAGCATCTTTCTGTATTTCTCCACTGAGGAGCCTCAATCTGTATTTCTCCACTGCCACGGCGGGGGCTGCTCCTGTAGGAACCTCTATCTGTATTTCTCCACTGAGTAGCCTCTATCTGTATTTCTCCACTGCCGCGGCAGTGTCCGCTCCCGCAGGAGAATCTATCTTTATTTCTTCACTGGGGAGCCTCTATCTGTATTTCTCCACTGCCGCGGCAGTGTCCGCTCCCGCAGGAGAATCTATCTGTATATCTCCACTTAGTAGCCTCTATCTGTATTTTGTCCACTGCCGTAGCAGTGTCCGCTCCCGCAGGAGCCTCTATCTTTATTTCTCCACTGGGGAGCCTCTATCTGTATTTCTCCACTGCCGCAGCAGTGTCCGCTCCCGCAGGAGCCTTTATCTGTATTTCTCCACTGCCGTAGCAGTGTCCGCTCCCGCAGGAGGCTCTATCTTTATTTCTCCACTGGGGAGCCTCTATCTGTATTTCTCCACTGCCGCAGCAGTGTCCGCTCCCGCAGGAGCCTCCATCTATATTTCCCCACTGCTACCGCAGGGCCAGCTCCCGCAGGAGCCTCTACCTGTATTTCTCCACTGCCCCAGCAGTGACAGCACCTGCAGGACCCTTTACTGTACTGATCTACTGCCGCAGGAGCCTCTATCTGTATTTCTCCACTGCCGCGGCAGTGTCCGCTCCCGCAGGAGCATCTTTCTGTATTTCTCCACTGAGGAGCCTCTTTCTGTATTTCTCCACTTCCGCGGCAGTGTCCGCTCCCGCAGGAGAATCTATCTGTATTTCTCCACTGCCGTAGCAGTGTCCGCTCCCGCAGGAGGCTCTATCTTTATTTCTCCACTGCCGCAGCAGTGTCCGCTCCTGCAGGAGCCTCTATCTGTATTTCTCCACTGCCGCAGCAATGTCCGCTCCCGCAGGAGCCTCTATCTGTATTTCTCGACTGCCGTAGCAGTGTCCGCTCCCGCAGGAGGCTCTATCTTTATTTCTCCACTGGGGAGCCTCTATCTGTATTTCTCCACTGCCGCAGCAGTGTCAGCTCCCGCAGGAGCCTCTATCTGTATTTCTCCACTGCCGTAGCAGTGTCCGCTCCCGCAGGAGGCTCTATCTTTATTTCTCCACTGGGGAGCCTCTATCTGTATTTCTCCACTGCCGCAGCAGTGTCAGCTCCCGCAGGAGCCTCTATCTGTATTTCTCCACTGCCGTAGCAGTGTCCGCTCCCGCAGGAGGCTCTATCTTTATTTCTCCACTTGGGAGCCTCTATCTGTATTTCTCCACTGCCGCAGCAGTGTCCACTCCCGCAGGAGCCTCTATCTGTATTTCTCCACTGCCGTAGCAGTGTCCGCTCCCGCAGGAGCCTCTATCTGTATTTCTTCACTGCCGTAGCAGTGTCCGCTCCCGCAGAAGCCTCTATCTGTATTTCTCCACTGCCACAGCAGTGTCCGCTCCCGCAGGGGCCTCCATCTATATTTCCCCACTGCCACCGCAGTGCCAGCTCCTGCAGGAGCCTCTATCTGTATTTCTCCACTGCCGCAGCAGTGTCCGCTCCCGCAGGAGCCTCTATCTGTATTTCTCCACTGCCGTAGCAGTGTCCGCTTCCGCAGGAGCCTCTATCTGTATTTCTCCACTGCCGTAGCAGTGTCAGCTACCGCAGGAGCCTCTATCTGTATTTCTCCACTGCCTCAGCAGTGTCCGCTCCCGCAGGAGCCTCTATCTGTATTTCTCCACTGCCTCAGCAGTGTCCGCTCCCGCAGGAGCCTCTATCTGTATTTCTTCACTGCCTTAGCAGTGTCCTTTCCCGCAGGAGCCTCTATCTGTTTTTCTTCACTGCCGTAGCAGTGTCCGCTCCCGCAGGAGCCTCTATCTGTATTTCTCCACTGCCGCAGCAGTGTCCGCTCCCGCAGGAGCCTCTATCTGTATTTCTCCACTGCCGTAGCAGTGTCCGCTTCCGCAGGAGCCTCTATCTGTATTTCTCCACTGCCGTAGCAGTGTCCGGTCCCGCAGGAGCCTCTATCTGTATTTCTTCACTCCGTAGCAGTGTCCTTTCTCGCAGGAGCCTCTATCTGTTTTTCTTCACTGCCGTAGCAGTGTCCGCTCCCGCAGGAGCCTCTATCTGTATTTCTTCACTGCCGTAGCAGTGTCCGCTCCCGCAGGAGCCTCTATCTGTATTTCCTCACTGCCGCAGCAGTGTCCGCTCCCGCAGGAGCCTCTATCTGTATTTCTCCACTGCCGTAGCAGTGTCCGCTCCCGCAGGAGCCTCTATCTGTATTTCTCCACTGCCTTAGCAGTGTCCGCTCCCGCAGGAGCCTCTATCTGTATTTCTTCACTGCCTTAGCAGTGTCGGCTCCCGCAGTTGCCTCTATCTGTATTTCTTCACTGCCGTAGCAGTGTCCGCTCCCGCAGGAGCCTCTATCTGTATTTCCTCACCGCCGTAGCAGTATCCGCTCCCGAAGGAGCCTCTATCTGTATTTCTCCACTGCCGCAGCAGTGTCCGCTCCCGCAGGAGCCTCTATCTGTATTTCTCCACTGCCGTAGCAGTGTCTGCTCCCGCAGGAGCCTCTATCTGTATTTCTCCACTGCCGCAGCAGTGTCCGCTCCCGCAGGAGCCTCTATCTGTATTTCTTCACTGCCTTAGCAGTGTCCGCTCCCGCAGGAGCCTTTATCTGTATTTCTTCACTGCCTTAGCAGTGTCCGCTCCCGCAGGAGGCTCTATCTTTATTTCTCCACTGGGGAGCCTCTATCTGTATTTCTCCACTGCCGCAGCAGTGTCAGCTCCCGCAGGAGCCTCTATCTGTATTTCTCCACTGCCGTAGCAGTGTCCGCTCCCGCAGGAGCCTCTATCTGTATTTCTCCACTGCCGCAGCAGTGTCCGCTCCCGCAGGAGCCTCTATCTGTATTTCTCCACTGCCGCAGCAGTGTCTGCTCCCGCAGGAGCCTCTATCTGTATTTCTCCACTGCCGCAGCAGTGTCAGCTCCCGCAGGAACCTCTATCTGTATTTCTCCACTGCCGTAGCAGTGTCCGCTCCCGCAGGAGGCTCTATCTTTATTTCTCCACTGGGGAGCCTCTATCTGTATTTCTCCACTGCCGCAGCAGTGTCAGCTACCGCAGGAGCCTCTATCTGTATTTCTTCACTGCCGTAGCAGTGTCCGCTCCCTCAGAAGCCTCTATCTGTATTTCTCCACTACCACAGCAGTGTCCGCTCCCGCAGGAGCCTCTATCTGTATTTCTTCACTGCCTTAGCAGTGTCCTTTCCCGCAGGAGCCTCTATCTGTTTTTCTTCACTGCCGTAGCAGTGTCCGCTCCCGCAGGAGCCTCTATCTGTTTTTCTTCACTGCCGTAGCAGTGTCCGCTCCCGCAGGAGCCTCCATCTATATTTCCCCACTGCTACCGCAGTGCCAGCTCCCGCAGGAGCCTCTATTCTAATCTGTATTTCTCCACTGCCACGGCAGGGTCTGCTCCTGTAAGAGCCTCTATCTGTATTTCTCCATTGCCGCGGCAGTGTCCGCTCCCGCAGGAGAATCTATCTGTATTTCTCCACTGCCGTAGCAGTGTCCGCTCCCGCAAGAGGCTCTATCTTTATTTCTCCACTGGGGAGCCTCTATCTGTATTTCTCCACTGCCGCAGCAGTGTCCGCTCTCGCAGGAGCCTCTATCTTTATTTCTCCACTGGGGAGCCTCTATCTGTATTTCTCCACTGCCGCAGCAGTGTCCGCTCCCGCAGGAGCCTCTATCTGTATTTATCGACTGCCGTAGCAGTGTCCGCTCCCGCAGGAGCCTCTATCTGTATTTCTCCACTACCACAGCAGTGACAGCACCTGCAGGACCCTTTACTGTACTGATATACTGCCGCAGGAGCCTCTGTCTGTATTTCTCCACTGAGTAGCCTCTATCTGTATTTCTCCACTGCCGCGGCAGTGTCCGCTCCTGCAGGAGCCTCTATCTGTATTTCTCCACTGCCGCGGCAGTGTCCGCTCCCGCAGGAGAATCTATCTGTATTTCTCGGAAATCTCTCCTCGGACAGCATGCCAAATACACAAAACCATTCACTCTGTTTATTATATTTAAGTGTGAACTCGTGAAGTGATGTTTTAATAACAAATTTTGGGAGGAGCACGCACAGATAATTAACACGGCCAATTCCTCATCATTAATCACATCTACATCAAATCAGCGCAAGAAAGAACCCCTATATATAATAAAAGCAGTCCAACCTTAATTTTTGCTAGTATTTCAGCATCCCTCCACCACCCCTACTCCTAACCTTCAGCCTTGTCCTAGCCCAGCATGTGGAGGAACACTCGGGGGTCAGGACTCCTGGGCTCGGGAGTAAGTACCATGCTTGAAGCCCTCTCCCCTGACAGAATGACAAATATGCATAACCCTTTACTCTGTTTATTATATTTAAGTGTGAACTCGTGAATGGTAAATTTATTAGGATTTTGTAAATTTTTTGATTTGAATTAGAATCACAAAGCTTTTAAAGGTAAGATGTCTTTATAAATGATATTAATGTGTGGAAACTACTCACTACTTAAGTAAAACAACTAACTTCTACCCAAAATGAGCATATTTTCTCAAAAACGAAGACAGTTAGACTTAAACACACAGAGTAGTTAGTTAGTGTATATTCTCTTATTTTCTTGGTTATGTTGCTCTCATGGTTATATCTGCAGGTGAATTGTACAGCATTTTCATACAGGACTCAGGAGAAATGATAAATTTGAGTTAAGTTTGTTTGGGTGAATGCAAATAGTGTAGGATGGGGGGGATTTACGCTTCCCTCATGAATAATTAATTCCTCCTTCTTCCTGGGATGAGAGTCCTCTGGCCCTTTAAGAGGAGGTTTAGCGGTCGGTGTTCCCAGGGTCTTTAATGGAGACAGAACCCATCTGAGAAAGACCCCATTGTGTTCTTGCTTTTCAAAAGAAACCAAGCCCTCTCTCTCTTTCTCTATATCTCTCTCTCTCACACACACACATACACAAATACACAAACAGAGACAGGGTAGATGTAGGCAGAAATTATCAAACATGGTCTTAAAAGGATAAGAAGGTAGAAAAATGCTAAACAGAATAATGAGGAGATTTTGTTTAGGCAGACGGAGAGAGTAGTGTGAGTGGGTTAGTTTAATATGAAAGGGAACTGATTAAACTTGTCAAACAGGCTAGACCTGCTAAGCCATTTGTTTTTACCATTGTAACCTGTTAGCATTCCAAAAAACAAAGCAAAAAAAAATAAGATAACCTCGAAAACACGACACATACCTACCTTTCAAAAGAGACAAAAACCATGCATTTATACCCCAAATCAAGAACAGCACGCAGTTTACTAATTTTACGTTGCGTTCAATTTCAATTTTGCGTTCAATTTCAATTTCAATTTTGGGCTCATCTGATTTTTTTCTACATAGTATGGTTTATTAATATGATGTGCACTGAGTTTGGTCTTTTAATATCACTGTCTTAGTACAGTAAGTCACATTAAGCCTTTTCTTATAACGGTTTTCTATGGGAGAAAAATGCTTAACATGTAATTAAATGCATTGCGTTAAATTTCTGGGCTCATCTGATTTTTCCTACATAGTATGGTTTATTAATATGATGTGCACTGAGTTTTTCACACGGTTATGACCCGTGTATCACTAATGCAGCCATCTAGCCATCTATTAGACTCTGTACGGATCAAAAAATGATGATTCTCATCACTGATATATCATATAAAAACCCACACCTAGATAAAGGTTAGTACCTGATGATATTTCTTGTGGGTTATTGAGTTACAACAAATATGTTTTAGAAACACATGGTTATAACAGCCAGAGAAAAGACTAAGACAGAAGTCAAGGGTCAAGAGCACAACTAAAGCAAACACTGATCTCTAACATGGTTACTTCAAATGAAACAATAAATCAACATCTAAACCTTAATTCATTCTCAATAAGATCTTCTGTAGACGTCTGACAGAAATAAAGTCAGTCTGGTTATTAATAAGTGGAGCTGGTGATGCTGTTTGTGGGGTTGTTTAATCAGATCTTGAGAGATTTCATGTATTTTATTTCAGTTGATTTCATCTAAGGCTGTGTCTGAAGTCAGTTGTAGTAGTTTGTGTGTTTCTCTTTTCTTCAGTGATTCTGCTAGTTAACAGTAGCTGTTCATCACTAATTCTCAATCAGCACTTAGTTAATCACTTAATTACTTTAATTGCAATGTATAGCTTCTTTTCTGAACTCAACTGAATTAAGTAAAGAGTACTTATAACTGTTAGTTTTAAAACTTAAATGGTTTAAGGCAATCGGTTTCCTCAAATGGTTTGAGTGAAGCTGTGTCTGAAGTCAGCTGTAGTTCCTTTCTCTCTTTTCTTCATTAATTATGTTTGTTAAGAGCAGCTGTTCATCACTAATGCTCAATTATCACTCAATTAATCACTTATTTATTTAATTGCAATGTAAATCTTCTTTCAGTGAACTCAACTGAATTAAGTTCAGAGTAATTAAACGGTTTAAGGCAATCGGTTTCCTCAAACGGTTTGAGTAAACCTAATTTGTCAGGTTTTTAAGGATATCTGTTTACTCAAACGGTTTGAGTTAAGTTACTTGTCGGGTTTTACAGTGCAGAATATAATCCTACAAAATGCAGCGGGCTAAAGAAAACATTGTCGGAGCATACCGCCTAAAACTAAATCCTAATGCAAAGATGAGATATGACGAGAAAATAAAGAGAATCAAAGGACTCGATCCTTACGAGCAGAGCGACTGGTCAAGGTAACACCCTCCAGCCCAAAAGAAGGGCATGTGAAAAGGCTGTGTTGTGGTGCTTTTGCAGACAGCCTGAAGAGCTTGATGACATGTTTGCTTGCGATAATCAAAACTGTCCTATACAGTGTTTCACAACAATACTTGGATACATTGGTCAAAGCACAGCACACAACCACAATATTATCCAGCAAAGTCTTCAGCTCAGTCTCATGAGTGGTGTGGACAGTGTCCGGCGATGGGAGTGGATTCTCAGGATCTTCCATCTCAGGTGCAGGTGTGGTGTCTGAGAGTAACAATATAAAGAAATCGTGTCATATCACAACCTCT
Source organism: Carassius auratus (assembly GCF_003368295.1). Taxonomy (NCBI): domain Eukaryota; kingdom Metazoa; phylum Chordata; class Actinopteri; order Cypriniformes; family Cyprinidae; genus Carassius; species Carassius auratus. The sequence goes on from NC_039282.1 coordinate 3,189,611, forward strand.
ATTCCTGAGGAATACAGATTAGCTATACACAGGGGGCAACATACACTACCGTTCAAAAGTTTGGGGTCAGTAAGATTTTAAAATGTTTTTAAAAGAAGCATCTTCTGCTTACCAAGGCTGCATTTATTTGATAAAAAATAATATTAATAAAAACATTAACATTGTGAAATATTATGACCATTTAAAATTACTTTTCTATTTTAATATATTTAAACTAATTTATTCCTGTAATCAAAGTAGGATCACACTCCGACATTTCATAAGCAGGTTTGCCTGCAAACACAGTCACCAAATAAATTGCAATGTAGCCTAGATGTACAACATTTAAAACTGATTAACGTTACGCTTTAGTACATTGGTAACTTAAGCTCATTTTCTAGCCATTTCATGCTAGTTAACAGTTAACATTTACAGAGAGTAATTGTAACTTACCTTTGTGAAAATGCTTTGAACACACATGATGTGTGGTGGAGTGTTATCGAAGGTAATCTTGGCCTCCTTACCGCTGCTATCCATGCCATTCGTCGCATTTTTGTCACCTCTGAAACATGGCTCGTACTATTACTTTTCCACGCTGGAAAACGATAAAAGGATATTCCATTCTTAATCTTTATGACACTTCTATCGTGAGAACGACTATTGCAGTTTATAGGTAGACAGTATCTTGAACACTGTGTTCTTCCCTCATGCAAAGAAGTCTAGCGCCTAATGTTTGTGCCGCGGATTCCCCAAATGCTTTGCGTTCACCACTGGGAAACGTCATGATGACGACACATTAGCGATCTCTATAGTTTCTGACATGTGAATGAAGATTATCAGATAGAGGTCCCAGTTTACTGGCCACAACCTCTGTAGAAGCAAAAGGAACCTTAAAGGGTTAGTTCACCCAAAAATGAAAATTATGTCATTATTAACTCACCCTTATGCTGTTCCAAACATGTAAAACCTCCGTTTATCTTCGGAACACAGTTTAAGATATTTTAGATTTAGTCCGAGGGCTCTCAGTCCCTCCATTGAAGCTGTGTGTATGGTCTACTGTCCATGTCCAGAAAGGGAAGAAAAACATCATCAAAGTAGTCCATGTGACATCAGAGGGTCAGTTAGAATATTTTGAAGCATCGAAAATACATTTTGGTCCAAAAATAGCAAAAACGACGACTTTATTCAGCATTGTCTTCTCTTCCGTGTCTGTTGTGAGATAGAGTTCAAATCAAAGCAGTCTGGATATCCGGTTTCGCGAACGAATCATTCAGTTCATCAAATTGAACTGAATCGTTTTAAACGGTTCGCGTCTCTAATACGCATTAATCCACAAATGACTTAAGCTGTTAACTTTTTTAATGTGGCTGACACTCCCTCTGAGTTCAAACAAACCAATATTCCGGAGTAATTCCTTTACTCAAACAGTACACTGACTGAACTGCTATAAGTTATTTGCAATGTATGGGCTTAGTAATCTACAAATATATGCAAACCCATCTCTTGAGAACCTATATCGCTCATACAGGTAGCTGGCCAATGGGTCTGACCTGTCTCTGAAAGTTCTCTCTCTTTAAAAAAAATGCCCTCTGCAAGACTATAACTGTGTCCAAATTCAGGGTCTGCATCCTCCTTAGGATCCTTCCTACCCGGTTGAAGGAGGATGGGTCCTCCGACGACCGCAAAAACCGGAAGTCGGTGTTTGTGAATTTGGACAGCCTACCCTTCTTTCAGTTCCCTCCCTTACCCGTTGCTCATATCCTGTCGCCTAGCAACCGTGACAGCGCTAAGCAAGACGCGGGTGAAGAGCTCATCGTTCTCTCCCCTGGGCTTTATAAACACTTCTGTCTGCTCTTTCGTCCTTAGAAGCGTTAAAAACAGCTTCAATCACTAACAAATAAGCTGTGTGTAAGGGGATATTCACACAGGCAGTAAGGAAGAAGCTAGTTTACGAAAGTAAACTTTTATATACACGTACAAATGTAAAAAAAAAAAACTAGAAAACCACTGAAAATATGTATTTTTGAAAAGCCAGCTTTTAAAAAACATTGAAAATAATACTCCTCCCCCACTCCGCTACCGCTCGCTTCGTCCTGCCGAAAAGAATTATGGGATAGGTAGGACGCGAAAGGATCCACCACACCCATCCTTCGAATTCGGGGAAAAGGAGGACGCATTTGTGGGCCGCATTTCGTCGCGGCGCTGTGACGTAACATCCTTCAAATGAGTCCTCCAAAGGATGTAGACCCTGAATTTGGACACAGTCTATAGCTCCCTCATCCACCACCTCATATGAAAGGACACGCCATGGTTAAGTTTGGAGACGAATTCAGCTCGCTATTTATATACTTTTAATTAATTAATTACCAAAATCACCAATTAAACACACAAGTTTTTAATATTTCTTAGTGTATTTATACCTTATAATTTCTTACATTTATTAGTAAAGTGCATTTCCTTATTTATTTATTTATTTATTTATTTTAAAAAATATATATTAATAGTGGTTAAGTAAAATAAAATGAATGAATCGAAATACCAGCAGGTGAGTATATGGTGTGCTCGTTAAGCCTGAACCCAGACTTAGCCTGACAGTTAGCCTGCCCCGAACCAGGTTAATTTGCCAGCATAAGTTGCCGGGGTAACTGAGTTTGAACTTTTTTAAGTTTGATTTATGAAACCGAATCTACCAAAAATAAGCCTGAATAACCAAAATAAGCCTGGCTTATACTTTAATCTTGGTTTATGGAACAGCCCCCAGATGTTCTTGTGATTAATGAGGAGTGTAGAGAAGTGTTTGTTTTGGAGGTTGCATGCACCTTCTTGTATGGAAAAAGCTTTCATGATTAAACTCATTAAATATCAATCACTCTGTGGAGGCGGAGGCATGGTTTAGCGAAGTCTGCAGCAGAGAGAGAATTGGGAGACGAACGGTGAGTGAGTAGGCTGAACGAAATAATCAACACCTGTCTCTTGTTTCAGTAATTGGCGTGGAGAGAGTATTTAACACCAGGAAGAAACAGGAGTAGAACGAGAGAGACCTGCTGCTGACGAGCATGAACGGCAAAGCTGCACTTACGGACTGAGTCTTCTGTTTATGGTGCGAGAGGCACAGTCTTTGTTTTATAATTTTTAAATTACAAACGTCAGCAGTTAAGCCAACCCCTCATCCTCTTCCTTTCAAAGTCTGAACTTATTTACACACTCCTAAATAAAATTTTAGAAAAAGGTTATCGAAGCTGATTACTTGTTTTTATGTTTGGCAGTTTAGGACACACACAGGTTGGTTGTAAGAGGGTGTCAACAGCTTGGGATGTCCAAAATGATGGCCAAATGCTTGGCAAAGTACTGCGAACTGTCTGCTATTATAGGCAGCCGTCATATATGGAGGAGACGCTGTTATTTATACCCATAAAAACTGAGTGTTATGCTTAATATTGTAAAGACCTGCTGTATGTCACTGGTCCATGATCTTGTACATGTATATAACTGCATCTATAATATTTATGTCCTTGTAAGTTGTTACTTTTAAGTGGACTTGAATTGTTAAAATGTGAGTTTGAGAGAGAGACAGATGTAGTGCATCGTTAGAAGTTAAACTTGAAAGATGGACAGATAGATAAAGGTGACTTGACTATACCATTTCCCCTTTCAGGGTAAAAGCACATATGGCATATGGGCCCCCCACAAATGAGCTGAATCCCAAGAGAATGAACTCCAGACCAAGAGAATGAACTAACCCTAGCCTGTATTTCACTCCAAACTTTCCTATCCATCCTTAACAAATGGCTCATCTTTTTTTTTTTTTTTTTTTTTTTAAGAGGCACATGGTGTTTTAATTGGTGAAAAAGAATCAGGTGTGCGCAGGTAAACAGTTCATTCGTGTTTGGCTTCAGACAGGTGAGTCAATGCTGCTCATAAATTTATTTGGTGTTCAGCCCTACACCAGCAGTATTAGTTGCTTAAAGAGGCTCGACTCTTGGAAAAACACAGAGGAGTTAGGGTTGAGTTAGTTCGGGGTATGGGATTTTTTAGGGGAAGATTTAGTTATGAGCCGGATCGTATCTTATCGTGTTTAATGTTTGGTAAGTGTGTCTTATTTATCAGTTACTGTGTTCATTTGGAGGTCTTAAAAATGACTTTGTTAGAGGATTTCGTTAATTCCCCATCAGGAGAGAAATGTAATTTGTGTTTGAAGAAACAATTGTGGGGGATTGTAAAAAAAAAAATATATATAAATGGCTGGGAAACGATAAACATTTACAAAAAGACGAATTTAAAGCAGTGATCAAAAAGAAATTGATTGATTGTGGCGTGATAATTGAGGTGTGAGACATGGCTGGTGTAGAATCACCATTCACTATGAGTAAGCTATCATTTGAACAGTGGAGAGAAATGTTAGAATTGCTGCAAGCACATGAAAAGGAAGTGTATAAACAGGCTACAGAGCGCGAAAGAAAAGGTAAGGAAAAGGATGTTGAGTTGGAAAAACTTTGGGTCGATGATTTGATAAGGTAGCGTGAATTTGAATGAAAAACTTAGTGAAATTAGATTGTGTCATGTTATTAGGTAAGACACGGCTCGTTTTATTTATTCAAGAGCGTTCTTTATTTTACTACAACACAGAGCAGCCTAAGCCATCTGTTGGACTCCATCAATAATAATCATGCAGTGCCCTCTAGTGGTTAGCATACCCAAACTACGGTAACTTAGCATGGACAAAAGACAATCTCTCAACATCTTCCCCTTTTAGAAGTTAGCAATAACAAGATCCCAAACATCTGCATTTTGCAATATTAATTAAATCTTAAATTTTCTTAAATAATATAACAAAATAAATGCAACAACTTTGTTATCAAATAACACTTTTTTTTTCCATTATGTCTTAGCAACAGTCTTAGAACGGTGCAGGACATCACAGGGGTAGACTGCCCTCAGTCCTGAAAGGGATTATTCTGCCCTTTTGAACATCATCAGTCTTGAAACCTAAGAGGCACCTTTATCTCACGGCCCCTGGAAGTTCTTCTCACAGGAGTAGATGGCGGAAGGGGAGACCCTGGGGAAGGGCCTGCTGGTAGCTGGCTCCCTGGTGATTCCGGCGGCGCCGTCTCGTCTGTCGGTAGGGAACTGCTGTCCTGCTGAGACACTGTAGGCTGAGCACAGAGGTTCCGTCTCAGGAACAGTCTGGAGGTGACGCCTGTTCCGACGAGTCACGTTTCCATTGGCCATCTCCACGAGGTAGGATCTCGGCTCCTTGGACTTACTGATGACCCTGGCAGGTGTTGTCCATCCCTTCTCCCCATCGAGCTTCACTCTAACAGCTTGACCAGGGTGAAGTTCAGGGAGCGCGCGTGCCGAATGCCTGCGGTTGTAGTAGAATCTGTATGAACTTTTTGCTGTTGCGTCCTTCATGCAGACTTGATCCGGGTCGAATGGACGTGGCAGCAATGTCTTTTCTAGAACAGGAACAGTAGTACGGATTTGTCTACCAGTCATGAGTTGTGCTGGGCTTTCACCTGTTGCTGCGATTGGTGTAGAGCAATAACCCATAAGGGCTAAGCAGGGTTTAAAAAAGGTTTGTTTGAAGCCCAAAACAAAGTTTAACGCCTTCACCCAATCCCGGCTGAGAGTGTGAGACTGGATGCACATCCCTGCACACCAAGCTTCTAGCAGTCCAGCCCTCTTCAAAGTTTATGCATTTTAGAACTGAACAGATATCATCCTTACCAGGATAACCACCAGATGCCACAAACATTTGCCTGAAACTATGATGCATCTTTCATGCAACCCATTGGTGTCTCTCTCCCCTCCCTCCAGGACATTTATGGAACACGTCTCACCCGCAAAGCCCTCTGCATCGCAGGTGATCCCACTCACCCATCACACAGCTTCTTCAGCCTGCTGCCATCAGGGATGAGACTGCGGAGTCTCCAGGCCAGGACCAGCAGACTGAAGGACAGCTTCATCCACCAGGCTGTCAGGAAGCTGAACTCCCTCCCGAACCTGCCCCCCTTCTTCCCCAGGCACCACTGAACTATGAACATCCCCCCCCCCTCCCCTCCACACACACTAATTATTATATGATGGCATTTACTAGTCACTTGTGCAGCATTGGTCTGGTCACTACCTCATTTGGCATGGAACTGACGTCATTCCACTACCTCATCAGTCAGTTAAATAAAAAAACTGCTCTTGGTCACTTGTCACTTTAATCAGACTTAAGATATTTTTAATAAGTGATTTTTGTGCACTAAAAAATCTTTTAACTGCACTGTTGTTCACTTCATTGATTTGCACTATATCTGTCATTTGCCTTGCACTGCCTTATTTAACTTTATTTTTTATTTTATTATGTGTGTTTTTTTTATATCATTCCCTTATTGTATAGTTGTATCTACATTTTATATTTGATCTAGTTATTTTTTTAGGCTTTAATGTTAACTGTATGCACCGGGGTCTGAGAGTAACGCAATTTCGATTCTCTGTATGTACAGTACATGTGGAAATTGACAATAAAGCAGACTTGAACTTGAATACTTTCCCCTAGTTGCTATGGTGACAGTAGATAAATTCTATATTATGTCATTGATGCCTATATCCCTAGACACCCCCCCCCCCACACACGTCTGTGTTAGATATATATATATATCCCCCCCTCCCCCCCTCCTTTTTATACTACCTTCCTAATCCTCTTATACCCACTTCTGACCTGGCCCTCTATTCTATAAGGGGTAGTTTTTCTCCTTTCGCGTCTTTTTCTTGTCCTGGGAGCTTCAGAACCTGAGATCAAACAGAAAACTTTGTTCATAGGTCTCATGAACATCATATCTGTCAGGCCCCACTGGATTAAATCTTTGTCTGGACAAATCCTTTTTGAAGGAAAAAAATTGCAACCCTTCCAAAACTGAATCCCTTGATCCTTTTATTTTGATTTTAAATATTCCAACCAGTGAGCAAACTTGGCCGCCCCCCATTTGTGACCTCCAATGCAACTTAAACAGTTCCTTCTGCAATAATGGATTACCCTGGCCCATCTCCTCAATACAGTCATTGATAATTTTCAAATTATTGACCTGTCTCCTCCGCAATCCCTTGCAATGATTAATTTTTTTTTATATAAACCTGAGCCTCTGAAAATTAGGCTACCCACATCCCTGTTATTGATCTCGAAAGCCAGAACCACTTATTGCACCTTGGCCGACACTGGAGTTTTATATTTAATAATATAATAAGCCCAGGCCAACCCCCCCCCCCCCCAAGGAAAAAATTATGCTCCACCTCTGCATTATCTTAGGACAATAAGCACCCCATGTTCGAATCCCCCATGATCACAATAGATATGCTGGGGGCCAAACTCCAGTTAACATACTTCGCCCCAGAGGCCATAGGCCTGGGCCTCTTCACCAGGCCCGGTTCCAGGGACCACTCCTCCCAGTCTATCTCTGAGTCCCAATCGCCCAGGGCCAATTCTGGTTAAGACACATTCTCAGTGGCATACCTCAGGATCATCAGGTGTTTCGGTTAGACACCCTTCTTCAAGGCGATCTGCCTAGGTTGATCAAACTTTGGCATGTGTCTGTATAGTCCATCGCTATTCTGACCTCAGTTGGATCTACAATCCTACTGTAAACCGTCATCTGTAACAAATGTAACTGTCAGATCTTCTATCAACTGACCCAACACCTCCCATCCCTCCTAATCACCCTAATAGCCTAATTTTTCAACCCCCAGCTTGAAAAATCCCTGGAACCGGGAGCCCTTTGGACCTCCCCCGGTCTCCCGTTCCTGGGACAATTGGGTCCTGCTCCAAACCAAACCTGGATCTCCGCAATGGAAGGCAACATTTCTACCACCTGGGCAGATAACTTAATCAATTTTGGCTAAGTACATATCCTTTCCCACCCCATGGAAAACATAAACCTGCAATGATCGGGACCCCAACTCTGGTCTCCCCGTCTAAAACCCGGCGCTCTACCACTGTACCACCTGAACTGATAACACAATCATTTGTTGCCTGGTACATATTGTAGCATTTGGACCAATCAGACACACAACTATTTGTTACATTTAACAAATAATATGTAACGCTTCCTTATCTAACCAATGGATCTATGGACCCTTCTCCCAGAAGGTGCCTATCACCTCAAAAAGGACAGAACAGGCCTCTGGTTCCCTAACAGGCCCACTATCTAATAACACTAGGTGTACAACGCCCCAGGAATGGGGCTTAGCCACTCTTCAATCAATCAATCACCTTTATTTATATAGTGCTTTAAACAAAATACATTGCGCCAAAGCACTGAACAACATTCATTTGGAAAACAGTGTCTCAATAATGCAAAATAATAGTTAAAGGCAGTTCATCATTGAATTCAGTGATGTCATCTCTGTTCAGTTGAAATAGTGTCTGTTTTTATTTGCAATCAAGTCAATGATATCGCTGTAGATGAAGTGACCCCAACTAAGCAAGCCAGAGGCGACAGCGGCAAGGAACCAAAACTCCATCGGTGACAGAATGGAGAAAAAAACCTTGGGAGAAACCAGGCTCAGTTGGGGGGCCAGTTCTCCTCTGACCAGACGAAACCAGTAGTTCAATTCCAGGCTGCAGCAAAGTCAGATTGTGCAGAAGAATCATCTGTTTCCTGTGGTCTTGTCCTGGTGCTCCTCTGAGACAAGGTCTTTACAGGGGATCTGTATCTGGGGCTCTAGTTGTCCTGGTCTCCGCTGTCTTTCAGGGCAGTAGAGGTCCTTTCTAGGTGCTGATCCACCATCTGGTCTGGATACGTACTGGATCCGGGTGACTGCAGTGACCCTCTGATCTGGACACAGACTGGATCTGGTGGCCACGGTGACCTCGGAACAAGAGAGAAACAGACAAATATTGGCGTAGATGCCATTCTTCTAATGATGTAGAAAGTAGGGTGTTATGGGAAGTGTTTCCGGTTCCGGTTTACCTAATTAATGCAGCCTAAAAATCCTTTAACGGATTTGGATATTAAAAGCATATTAGTATGTTATGTGTATGCCAGGTTAAAGAGATGGGTCTTTAATCTAGATTTAAACTGCAAGAGTGTGTCTGCCTCCCGAACAATGTTAGGTAAGTTATTCCAGAGTTTAGGCGCCAAATAGGAAAAGGATCTGCCGCACGCAGTTGATTTTGATATTCTAGGTATTATCAAATTGCCTGAGTTTTGAGAACGTAGCGGACGTAGAGGAGTATAATGTAAAAGGAGCTCATTCAAATACTGAGGTGCTAAACCATTCAGGGCTTTATAAGTAATAAGCAATATTTTAAAATCTATACGATGTTTGATAGGGAGCCAGTGCAGTGTGGACAGGACCGGGCTAATATGGTCATACTTCCTGGTTCTAGTAAGAACTCTTGCTGCTGCATTTTGGACTAGCTGTAGTTTGTTTACCAAGCGTGCAGAACAACCACCCAATAAAGCATTACAATAGTCTAACCTTGAAGTCATAAATGCATGGATACATTTCTGCATTTGACATTGAGAGCATAGGCCGTAATCTAGATATATTTTTGAGATGGAAAAATGCAGTTTTACAAATGCTAGTAAACGTGGCTTTCTAAGGAAAGATTGCGATCAAGTAGCACACCTAGGTTCCTAACTGATGACGAAGAATTGACAGAGCAACCATCAAGTCTTAGACAGTGTTCTAGGTTATTACAAGTAGAGTTTTTAGGCCCTATGATTAACACCTCTGTTTTTTCTGAATTTAGCAGTAAGAAATTACTCGTCATCCAATTTTTTATATAGACTATGCATTCCATTAGTTTTTCAAATTGGTGTGTTTCACCGGGCTGCGAGGAAATATAGAGCTGCGTATCATCAGCATAACAGTGAAAGCTAACACCATGTTTCCTGATGATATCTCCCAAGGGTAACATATAAAGCGTGAAGAGAAGCGGCCCTAGAACTGAGCCTTGAGGTACTCCATACTGCACTTGTGATCGATATGATACATCTTCATTCACTGCTACGAACTGATGGCGGTCATATAAGTACGATTTAAACCATGCTAATGCACTTCCACTAATGCCAACAAAGTGTTCAAGTCTATGCAAAAGAATGTTGTGGTCAATTGTGTCAAACGCAGCACTAAGATCCAATAAAACTAATAGAGAGATACACCCACGATCAGATGATAAGAGCAGATCATTTGTAACTCTAAGGAGAGCAGTTTCAGTACTATGATACGGTCTAAATCCTGACTGGAAATCCTCACATATACCATTTTTCTCTAAGAAGGAATATAATTGTGAGGATACCACCTTTTCTAGTATCTTGGACAGAAAAGGGAGATTCGAGATTGGTCTATAATTAACTAGTTCTCTGGGGTCAAGTTGTGGCTTTTTTATGAGAGGCTTAATAACAGCCAGTTTGAAGGTTTTGGGGACATATCCTAATGACAATGAGGAATTAATAATAGTCAGAAGAGGACCTATGACTTCTGGAAGCACCTCTTTTAAGAGCTTAGATGGTATAGGGTCTAACATACATGTTGTAAATTTAGATGATTTAACAAGTTTATACAATTCTTCCTCTCCTATAGTAGAGAATGAGTGGAACTGTTCCTCAGGGGTCTATAGTGCACTGTCTGATGTGATACTGTAGCTGACGGCTGAATGGTTGCAATTTTATCTCTAATAGTATCGATTTTAGAAGTAAAGTAGTTCATAAAGTCATTACTGCTGTGGTGTTGGGAAATGTCAACACTTGTTGAGGCTTTATTTTTCGTTAATTTAGCCACTGTATTGAATAAATACCTGGGGTTATGTTTGTTTTCTTCTAAAAGAGAAGAAAAGTAATCAGATCTAGCAGTTTTTCAATGCTTTTCTGTAGGATATGCTACTTTCCCGCCAAGCAATACGAAATACCTCTAGTTTTGTTTTCCTCCAGCTGCGCTCCATTTTTCGGGCTGCTCTCTTTAGGGTGCGAGTATGCTCATTATACCATGGTGTCAAACTGTTTTCCTTAACCTTCCTTAAGCGTTAAGGAGCAACTGTATTTAAAGTGCTAGAAAAGAGAGAGTCCATAGTTTCTGTTACATCATCAAGTTGTTCTGAGGATTTGGATATGCTAAGGAATTCGGATACATCAGGAAGATAACTTAAAAAGCAGTCTTTTGTGGTAGAAGTGATGGTTATTCGATACTTGTAACAAGAAGTAGAATTTACAATTTTGGCTATATGAAGTTTACACAGAACTAAATAATGATCTGAGATATCATCACTTGGCTGAATAATTTCAACACTATCAACATCAATTCCATGTGACAGTATTAAATCTAGAGTATGATTTCGACAATGAGTAGGTCCTGAAACGTGTTGTCTAACACCAATAGAGTTCAGAATGTCTATAAATGCTGATCCCAATGCATCTTTTTCATTATCAACATGGATATTAAAATCACCAACTATTAAGACTTTATCTGCAGCCAGAACTAACTCGGATGTAAAATCACCAAACTCTTTAATAAAGTCTGTATGGTGCCCTGGTGGCCTGTATACAGTAGCCAGTACAAACATAACAGGGGATTTATCATTAACATTGGTTTCTCTGGATAATGTTATATGAAGCACCATTACTTCAAACGAGTTATACTTGAAGCCTGCCCTCTGAGAAATCCTGAAAACGTTATTATAAATTGAAGCAACTCCTCCCCCTTTGCCTTTTAGACGCGGCTCATGTTTATAACAGTAATCTTGGGGGGTGGACTCATTTAAAATAATGTAATCATCAGGTTTTAGCCAGGTTTCTGTCAAACAGAGCACATCTATATTATGATCAGTTATCATATTATTTACAAAAAGTGTTTTTGTAGAAATGGATCTGATATTCAATAAGCCAATCTTTATCATTTGTTTATCCATATTGCATTTGTTTTTTATTTGTTGAACCTCAATTAAATTGTTAACCTTAACTTGGTTTGGACGTTTTTTGTATTTTCTAGTTCGTGGAACAGACACAGTCTCTATAGTGTGATATCTAGGTGAAAGAGTCTCCTATGTGCTGAGAATTAACTGACCTCTGTGACGGGAGGCAGCTAGCAGACGGTCGGTTTAGCCAGTCTGTCTGCTTCCTGACCTGGGCCCCAGTTAGTCAAGTATAAACACTAAGACTATGTGCCATATTTCTAGACAGAAGAGTGGCGCCACCCCAGGAGGGATGAAGACCATCTCTTTTCAACAGGTCAGGTCTGCCCCAAAAGCTCGTCCAATTGTCTATATAACCTATGTTATTCTGTGGGCACCACTTAGACATCCAGCCATTGAGTGATGACAATCTGCTATGCATCTCATCACCACGGTAAGCAGGGAGGGGACCAGAGCATATTACAGTGTCTGACATCGTGCTTGCAAGTTCACACACTCTTAACTCAAGTCTCTCAGAAACAGACACATAATGCACAGGAAAAGGGACTCTTCTCTAATGAATTCATAGAAAAACCTTTCTTTGAATTAATTCACATATACTTTAGGGCATTGTGCATACTGTTACTCTTCTTGTATATTGTGTTTTGTGTATTGTATATGTTTTATACATGCTTACGATGGATCACTAGTTAATATAACCTCATCTATATGATGGTTGGTCTCTATGAGTTCGTATTTTCATGATCTAAATATGTTGATGCCTATGCGACACATTAGTTTAATAAGAATCTTAAAGATTCTTCTCTTGAACCCCCAATCTAATTTCATATGCAAGACACCAGACTAGAAACAAAGAGTTGTAAAACTTCCCTCCAAAAGGTACCATTCCTCATCAAATCCTAAGGGTGTGACATCATCCACCTAAATAGATCACTGATCACCAGATCAGGCGGTTATTTTAGATTCAGGAATTCCAGGAGAAGATGGTGAGCTAAGAGCTCTCAAAACCACGCCAAGCTTGTGCCAGGCGTTGGCCTTGTCTTTCCATTCATGAAGATCCTCTGATTCAAACTTGTCTCATCAATTCATGTCAGCAGAGACCAACTGGAGCCCCAAAGTGCATCGGGACTCTTTTTTTCAAGCAGGCGAGACTTGCAAGTATCAAAATTTGTCTTATTAATTGATACATTAAGTATCATATGCACCTTTACAAAGGTGTGTTTGAACTAAGAAACTGGTGTGTCCTTCAGGCTGTAGATCTGCTGAAAAAACAACTGATAGCAGCTCTCAGTGATATGTGTCGGGTCCCCGCTATAATAGCAGCAACATTCACAAATGCGTACAGAACAAGCGGGAACCCAGTGTGCCTGTAGCTTTCTCTATTTCAGTTTTATCACGTGATAGAAAGTCTAAGGCCTTCTCAAGCCGAAGGGCAAACTCATCTAACCTGCGGCCTATTATGCATCAAACTAAGATTGATATAAAGACACAAAGCACTGCCATCAAGTTAGCATTTTAAAACATTCGCTCACTAAAAAATAAATCATTTCTAATCAATGACTTTTGTGGCGAGTGGGGCGGGGCCGAGAGGCGTGGGAACGAGGAGTGAGGCCAGGTGTAGTGATTGGAGATGAGCTACACCTGCGCCCCACCGCCGGTCTTGAGTCCCACGTAGGAGATGGAAGGATATAAAACTGGAGCGACGACCTTGAAGGACGAGAGAGGACCAGGCCTGGGATATTATTTTATGTTTTGGCTTTTATTTGTGCGCGTCAGTCGCCGTGAGGGGCTGACGCGCTGTTTTGTGTTTATTTTTGATTATTAAAATGCTTCTTGATTGTGCGCCGGTTCCCGCCTCCTTCTTCCCGATGAATATGGAGATTTGTTTATCGTTACAGTGGTGCCGAAGCCCGGGAGAAGGAGGGACGCTTCTGAAGATCCCTCGCCGCTGTGGTGAATCCGCGGTGCCCTCGAGCTGGCGAGGTATATGTGCCGCCAGGGACGCTCGAGGCGGTGGGCTGGAGCGAGTTGCCGGGGACGGGCGAGCTCGCTGCTGGCCGCCCACGATATGGAGGGGCGGCTGCCGTCCGTGAGGGAGCGGAGGAGTCGGCGCCGTTCGCCAGGGGGCCGGAGCCTGCTGCCTCCGCGAAGGAATCCGGAGGGGCAGGGAACGGGGGACTCCTGCCGGCTGCCCAAAACCGGAGGAGCCGTCGCCGTCCATCGGGCGGCGGAGGAGTGTCGCGCCGGCCGCCGAGGGCCGTCCAGTGCAACCGCCAGGCACCGCGGAGGAGATCACCCAGCTGGTGGAGGGCCGAGCAGCAGTGCGTCTGGGAACCGGATTTTTTTTTTTTCTCTCTCCCCTCTCTCGTCCTTGTCGCTCCTCCTTCCATCTCCTTTTCTCTCGCCTCTTCTGTCCTACCCCCAGGTTCCTGCAGGTCCCCGTGAGCGGTCCCCCCCGGAGGGAAGGGGGGGGGGGGGAGTAGAGCGCAGTCTCGAGGGTACCCCCCGGCCTGTGAGGGGCGATGGGGGTATGTGGCGAGTGGGGCGGGGCCGAGAGGCGTGGGAACGAGGAGTGAGGCCAGGTGTAGTGATTGGAGATGAGCTACACCTGCGCCCCACCGCCGGTCTTGAGTCCCACGTAGGAGATGGAAGGATATAAAACTGGAGCGACGACCTTGAAGGACGAGAGAGGACCAGGCCTGGGATATTATTTTATGTTTTGGCTTTTATTTGTGCGCGTCAGTCGCCGTGAGGGGCTGACGCGCTGTTTTGTGTTTATTTTTGATTATTAAAATGCTTCTTGATTGTGCGCCGATTCCCGCCTCCTTCTTCCCGATGAATAAGGAGATTTGTTTATCGTTACAACTTTATAACCACAAACAATCTGGATTTTATGTTTCTAAATGAAACATGGCTAGAAGACAGCTGCAGTGCAACAATCCTAAATGAAGCAGCCCCTCCTAACTTCACTTACATGAGAGTCTGCAGGACTGTTAGGAGAGGTGGAGGTGTAGCTGCTCTATTTAAAGATGTCTATCAATGCAAGCAAGTGTCATTTGTCAGTACTTGTCTTTTGAATATCTAGGGATTGTGCTGAAAGGTGCTCCACGCATTCTGTTTATTATTTACAGGCCTCCAAAATACTCTTCAGCATTTGTTGAAGAGGTCACAGGAATGTTATCAATGATTTCCTCAGAGTTTCACTGTTTTGCAATAGCAGGGGATTTTAATATTCACATAGATAATGCAGAAAACAAAACAAAAGAAATGATAACGGTTCTAAACACCTTTGACCTAATTCAGCATGTGCATGGACCCACACACAAAGGTGGACACACTCTGGATCTAATAATCAGTAGGGGTCTAAACATTTCATCCATTGTTACTAAGGACATAGCACTATCTGATCACTTCTGTATTTTCTTTGATATATTGATCTCTGCTACCACTGAATCTAGATCTGTCTCTGTCAGAAGGAGATGCATAAACGAGAACACAAGTGTACTATTTACAGAGACTATATCTTTAACACCAAGCATTTCTGCAGACTCTGTTGATATTCTCCTTGATTCCTTCATATTCTCCTTGATTCCTTCAACTCAAAAGTTAAGAACGTTATTGATGATATTGCTCCAATAATAGTCAGTAAGAAAACAAACAGACAGAAATCAGTTTGGAGAAGATCAACAGCAGTTCAGACTATGAAAAGACAATGCAGAAAAGCAGAGAGGATGTGGCGTGCATCTATAAAGACAGCCTTCATGCTTATTATGTGAAGCTAGCCACAGATATACAGAATTTCTTCTCAAACCTTATAAACAGTATCTTAAATAACACTCATACTCTCTTTGCCACTGTTGAGAGACTGACAAACCCCTCAAGTCAGATTCCCAGTGAAATGCTCTCAGACAGCAAATGCAATGAGTTTGCATCCTTCTTTTCTGAGAAGATCATCAATATCAGGAAGGAGATTAGCACATCCTCAAGTAATGCAGAGGTCAGACAAATTAGGCCACAATATCAAAAAGATACTATGTCTATTTTTGAAACAACTGATAGCAAAATTCTGGAAGACATAGTGCAGCACCTAAAATCATCAACCTGTTGTCTTGACACACTTCCCACATCTTTTTTCAAAAGTGTGCTTAACTGCTTAGAAGCAGATCTTTTAGAAGTGGTGAATGCCTCACTTCTTTCTGGGACATTTCCAAACTCCCTAAAAACTGCAGGTGTTAAGCCCCTCCTGAAAAAGAGCAATCTTGATAACACAATTTTGAGCAATTTCAGACCAATATCTAATCTTCCTTTTATAGGCAAAATTATAGAAAAGGTAGTTTTTAATCAGATGAACAAATACTTAAACTCAAATGGATACCTGGACAATTTTCAATCTGGTTTCCGACCGCATCACAGCACAGAGACAGCACTCATTAAGATAATAAATTATATTCGCTTAAATTGTGACTCTGGCAAAATATCGGTGCTGGTATTGCTAGATCTCAGTGCTGCGTTTGACACTGTCGATCATAACACACTACTAGACTGGAAAACTGGGCCGGGATTTCTGGGGTGGTACTTAAATGGTTCAGGTCACACTTAGAAGAGAGAGGCTATTATGTGAGTCTAGGAGAGCATAAGTCTAAGTGGACGTCCATGACATGCGGAGTTCCACAAGGCTCAGTTCTTGCACCGCTCTTGTTTAGCCTGTATATGCTTCCACTGAGTCAAATAATGAGAAAGAACCAAATTGCCTATCACAGCTATGGTGATGATACCCAGATTTACCTAGACTTATCTCCAAATGACTACAGCCCCATTGACTCCCTCTGCCAATGCATTGATGAAATTAATAGTTGGATGTGCCAGAACTTTCTTCAGTTAAACAAGGAAAAAACTGAGGTCATTGCATTTGGAAACAAAGATGAAGTTCTCAAGGTGAATGCATACCTTGACTCTAGGGGTCAAACAACTAAAAATCAAGTCAGGAATCTTGGTGTGATTCTGGAGACAGACCTTAGTTTCAGTAGTCATGTCAAAGCAGTAACTAAATCAGCATTCTATCATTTAAAAACATTGCAAGAATTAGATGTTTTGTTTCAAGTCAAGACTTGGAGAAACTTGTTCATGCCTTTATCACCAGCAGGGTGGACTATTGTAATGACCATTAGACAGCTGCAGCTCATCCAGAACGCTGCTGCCAGGATTCTGACTAGAACCAGAAAATCTGAGCATATCACACCAGTCCTCAGGTCCTTACACTGGCTTCCAGTTACATTTAGGATTGATTTTTAAAGTACTTTTACTCGTTTATAAATCACTAAATGACCTAGGACAGAAATATATTGTAGATATGTTCACTGAATATAAACCTAACAGAGCACTCAGATCATTAGGATCGAGTCAGTTAGAAATACCAAGGGTTCACACAAAACAAGGGGAGTCCTCCTTTAGTTACTATGCTGCCCGCAGTTGGAATCAGCTTCCAGAAGAGATCAGATGTGCTAAAACACTAGTCACATTTAAATCTAGACTCAAAACCCATCTGTTTATGTGTGCATTTTAATCATTTTAAAAGTTTTAAAATTGCTTGTTTTATTTTTTGTTATTTTTCATGATTATTTTACTTTCTTCGATGTAAAGCACTTTGAATAACCATTGTGTATGAAATGTGCTATATAAATAAACTTGCCTTGCCTTGCCTTGCCTTGAATATCAAATTGTACCATAGCTCCATGTCTTTATTTATTTTCTCTTTACTGCTTAAGCTTTAACCCATTTTCCTATGCCAACTGTATGCATGTGTTTGTGTGTGTGTGTGTGTGTGTATGTTAGATTAGTTTAAGTGTTTATGTAGTTAATAAAGTCTTATTCGTATTACATTTGAGGTTGTCCATTGTTTGCTCATAACCAAATTCCCTAATCATGCAGATTTTAGCTACATGCTCTGAGTAGTATTTTACAGTAAGAAAGCCATTTTCCTTAAAGGGGGGGTGAAATGCTCGTTTTCACTCAATCTCCTGTTAATCTTGAGTACCTATAGAGTAGTACTGCATCCTTCATAACTCCAAAAAGTCTTTAGTTTTATTATATTCATAAGAGAAAGATAGTCTGTGCCGATTTTTCCCGGAAAAACACGAGCGGCTGGAGGCGTGACGTGGGCGGAGCTAAAGAATCACGAGCGCCAGTAGGCTTTTGCGTTGAGAGCGTTTGGAAGCTGTGACACCGTGAGGACAAAACCAACCAAAACAAACCATGGCTAACAGTCAGATTCAGCGTATATTTATGATCCAGAATCAGATCCCGAGGCTGAAACTGAACGAGAGCAGCAGCAGCAACGACTCGCTCCGATCGGGGCTCGAACCCGGGTCTCCGGTGGGAGGCGGACACACTAACAAGGAGGCAGAGATATTTGAAGCAGTTTTACTCACCGCCTGCGGTTCCAACACACGATCGTGGCCCTTTTTCATTGGGATTGCATCATCCAAGAAATAAACGATACGCAAATCCGTCGTCAAACTGTAAAACAAGCATCTTCGAAATGCAGGGAACAAACACAAACACTTGCACAACTCCGTTGATGCTCTGTAAAAATAAACTCCATCAACTGGTCCCTTAATGCTGTTTCTCTTTTGGTAATCTGTGCAGGGTTGTCTTGCTCTGGCAACCAAAAACACACTTCTTTTGTGACATTTGGCGACGCTCTCGCTCTGATCAGTGAAGTCTGTTGTGCTCTCAGTGCTCTGCTATACGGGAGCGCGCACTCTTCCGGCAGAAGTGCCTCAGGACCCATATAAGGAAATCCCGCTCCATCTAAAGTCACACAGAGCCATACTCGAAAAAAACTTTCCGAAACTTGTGACAAACCGGAAGAAATATTTTTGGAACAGAAATACTCCTTCAAACATACAACTTAATTTTTGAAACTTTGTCCATGTTTAGCATGGGAATCCAACTCTTTAACAGTGTAAAAAACTCAGTATGCATGAAATAGCATTTCACCCCCCCTTTAACCTAAGAATGAATCTTCTTAGAATTGACAGTAGGGCTGTATGGAGCCAAAAGAGTCTCAATAAAGATAAATGCACACACTAAATTCACATATGCACACACAGGATTCATAGATGCACACACATGATTCATAAAAACACACACAGGATACACAAATGCGCACAAAATTTACAAATGCACACACAAAATTTAAAAAGCACAGAAGATTCACAAATGCATACAAAATTCAGAAATACACACACAATTCAGAAATGCAAACAACATTTACAAATGCACTCAAGATTCACAAATGCACAGGACAAGATTCAGAAATGTATTTCTGATGCACACACACATATATATCTTGATTTACAAACTGCTTGCGGTCTGTGAACTTCACTGCATTTGCACTGCTTTTTTTTAAACAGGGGATGATCAGCAACCAATCAGATATCTCCCTTCTTTTAGCCAATCACAAGAACGCACTCCACGTGGGGGATTGTTTACTTATAAACCAATCACATGAAAGCGTTCACACAGCGCAATATGCCTGTGGTGCAGCATATTATAGCCTACTTATTTATGAAATTGTATGAAAATACAGATGTTTAGATTACTATTCAGGTTTATTTTTTATTCATTTTTTACAAAATATAAATGTAAAAATGTCTCAGTACATATAGCCCAGACTGTGACTGCAGAAAAAAAGTTAACCATGGATTCATAAATTTGCAATAGGCAATTATTTCAAAAAATGTTTTACACCTTTTTGAATATTTAAATATATCTAAATATTCTTTTGGATGCAAAATAGAAGTCAATTTAATTATAATATTCGGTCCCTACATAAAGAGAGAGTCAGTGGTCCGCTGAGTGAGGAAAGTGACTCTCCGGCTGCGCAAAGTGAGTTGATCGCTGTGTGAGGAAAGGGAATCGTTTGTTCAACTTTGCTGGGTGAGGAAAGTGAATCGTTTGCTGAGGAAAGTGAGTCGTTCGCTGAGTGAGGAAAGTGAGTCGTTCGCTACGTGACTCGTGAGGAAAGTGAATCGTTCGATGAGGAAAGTGAGTCGTTCGCTGTGATTGTCCTTTAGGTTAATCATTAGAAATAATAAAAACAATGTTCAAACTTTTGACTACTTTCTTTAATAACTACATAACACAATACTTGTACTTTTACTTTCAGTACTTGAGTAGTAAATTTTTAAATAGACTACTTGCAATACTTAAGTACAAAAAATGTTGAATACTTTAGTACTTCTACTTAAGTGTGGTGCTTAAAGAGCACTTCAACTTCTACTCAAGTCACTTTTTTGATAGAGCACTTGTACTTTTACTCAAGTATGGGTCTCTAGTACTTTATACATCTCTGGGCCTTTACCACCCAATAAAAAACAAACCAGCAACTATCTTGCAGGCAACTATGAGGGTTAGAGTGTGGGTTGGTTTAGGCCTATTTCCTGCCTTTAATTATGTTTGGGTTGGGATAAAAATATGGTTACGGCCATTTCTGCCTCCTATTCTATGAGGGATAGTTTTCCCCTTTTCCAGCTGTGTCTTATCAAGGGAGCATCAGAAGCAGATTTTAAACAACATTGTTCTCAAATCCCTGGAACAGCATGGCTCCTGCCCCCTTTCATATATTTCCTGGTACATTGTTGGGCTTCTCCCTCTTAAAAATAATCCATACCCTACCTCATAATAGCCTTAAACAAGATTTAGTACCTCTGCTCTGCACCATATCTTTTAAATCATTTGGAGCTCTCGTATTTAGCCTCTTGATCCAAACCTGCTCTCTATATAACTGGTGTCTGTTCATCCACCTGTAATTGTGCTCCAACCCTTGGATCCACACACTCTAATCCATGACCTTCCTGAACTCCCAGCAGACCCTGTTCTTCCCTTATGAAAATTAACCATGGTTTTACTACAAATAAAACCAAAAAACCATGGTTACTATAGTTAAACCATGGTAACAACAAATTAACCATGGTTTTGCTATATTAACCATAGTTTAACCATGGTATTTGTAGTAAATCTGTGGTTATACAAATGTAAGTCAATACGCCAAAAAAAGGTTACTACAGTTTTACTATAATAAAACCATGGTTATGACATATCGGTGTTGATACAGCCTCTTTGTAATAGCATTCCCAGTTTGACCCACATATTGTTTGCCACATTTGGCACACTGAATCACATAAATGCAATTCTTAATGGCCAACCCAAATGCCTCCCCCAAACCTTGAGGGTCCGTGGCTTCCTGACCCTCCCTAACCTTTCCCCACTTGGTGGAAGGTGGCTATGTACCAACAAGTCCTTCAGATCTGTATTTCTCCTATAGGCTGACAATACCCCCAGCCCGTTCCCTGCCAGGTTACTGGTCAAATTTCCCCAAAAAAATCTTCTTGAGCCTACCAATCACCCCCTTTGCACCTGATGAAAGTGTAAATATAGTCGGGACTCTAACCTTTCTCTCTGGGACAGACGTTCCCTATCCCTATCTACTCCTCATAACCATGCCTTTGGATATCCCCTTCTCCGTAAAACCTTTAAACAAAATCTGTTTGGCCTTCTGAAAATCCTCCTCCCTGGTGCAAATCCAGCTAAATCTCAACAATTGTGCCTGAACAATACCAAAAACGTATGACGGGGATGGTAACTTTGAAAATGCAATAATGCATGGGTATCTGTCTCCTTAAAGAAAACCTTTACATCGAACTTTTCAGAAGTCTCAAACCCCGGCCCCTTATATACCATTGTGTCCAAAAAATCCACCTTCCTAACACCGCTTTAACCCTGATGGATGCATGAGGAGTATTCAACTTGTCCAAAAACCCCCGAAAGTCCTGATGCCCATCCTGCCACACACCCCAAATATCAAAGGTAACACAGGGGTATCCAAGCATTTAATCCACCTACTCTCTGCCCTCAGGCGTTCTTTCAGAGACCATAGTGGATTGGTTTAGAGCCCTGTAATTCGGAGGGAGTCGAGGCCATGAGCAATATAATGTTTAACTAGGAGCCTATGTTTCTCTACTTTGTGTGCTACATTGTTTGCGGTGTTGGTATGCTCTTACTCTGTTCATTCTTGGTCTGGCCTACATACTGCTTACGACATTTGAGACAGTATATGAGAAATATAGTTTACACTGTCATGAGACAACTTGAAAACCTGGCCATTTAAATCAGTTCTTGATGGGGTCAAATATTTGCACTTGCCTATACAGCCTTTAGGTGAAGGAATCGAGCTTGTTCTGTACCAAAACATCTGAAATATTTTTGTTTCTCCTATTGGCCGTGATTTGGTTAATGGTGTTGTAGAAAATTTATGGAAATCAAGAATTTGTTGTTGTATTTGTTGCTGTAAAGAAAAAAAAAATCTGTAAATTTTCATGTACTTTTTGACCGCCTCAAGGCCAACTTCTGTCTCAACTTCTGTCTCTTCTGTCTCCGTCTCAAGCTGTCTATCAATTGCAAAGAGAATGGCGCTTGGAGTTTTTAATCTGGCAGTTTTGGAAATTAAATCATACGTGTCCTTTTAGATCGAAAGTGGGTTAAGAAAGTGCTCTAGATACTCAGCAATATAGTAAGTTTCACTGTTACAATCAGAGACGATAGGTCTTCCTGGAGGTATCTGAAAGGCGATACTCCAGCTCTAGGGGTTCCTTATGTATTTTGGGTAACATAAAATCATCTGGGCCTAGGTGCGCCGTCACCTATCAAATATTCCTTCTGAGTCCCATTAATGATTTTCTTCAAGCACATTTCTTCTAAAATTTCTGACTTCGCAGATGGTCTCTGTATATATTGGTTCTTCAAGAGCCCAATAGTGGTCACTCACAGCTAGTTGTCTCTTAGCTTCATATACTGATCTCTTTCTAGAATCACTGTAGTTACCTTTTATCCACCTTTTAATACCCCAGTTGATGTTTGTGTATGAATATAAATCACCTCTAATAATGTTTGATATTTCTTAGGGAAGGCTGGTCAACAAAGCCAACCAATCTGAGGTATGAGTAAAAGGGAGTTTCTTTTTTGAGATATTATTTCCCTTCAAAAAAAGTTTCTAATTTTACTCTGCGATGATACTCTTGGGGTTCTTTTAAATATTCTGTTCTTTGTGTCTTAAAACCGTGCGGAGTAGGAATATAAGAGTCCTATCATCAGTGCTGAGGTTTGTGCTTCACTGAGGGCCAGCGACCGCGAAAGGCTTATAATGAGTTTGTTGGGAACCTAGCCAAGTTTGAATCACTGATAATGATTAACTTTTTGCTGATTTTAAGGTTCCAGTCTGTTAGTTTATGCTTTGTATTGATATGTCAGTTGGTAGACCCCATGGAATCAAGATTAGCATGGGGACTTTAGTCATCGCACTGAGTAATTATGGTGTTGTGGGTGGTGGTGCCTTGTGCATGCTGATAAATATGGGCACAAGTCTAGGCAATTCAGGTGATGAGTGTTCAGATGCTGTGTCCCGATGTTCTGACTCCCCGATCTGTTGTGCTGCTTCCTTTTAAAAATTCAGTTAAAAGTGCAGATGGCTCAAGTTATTGGTCTGAGTGGTCAGAGAAGAGAAGGTTGCTGGAGTGAGTCAACCCCGTCTTTTGAAAGGGGCAAGGATATCGGTGGTCCTCCTCAACCGGAGCCAAAACGGCCACCATGGTTTCCTCCACACTGTCAGAAATAGGGGTACAGTAGGAGTCAATTTATGTCCCCCAAGGTACAATCTACACTAACGTACCCCATAGGGCTTATTATTGGACCTCAAGGTACATGTATGTACCTTTTTGAGGGTCAAAAAGGTACATATATGTTCCCAAACATTAAAAGGTACACATATGTACCATTTCTTTGAAAGGTTAAGGTACAATTTGTAGAGCCAGCCCTGATTGGCTGCTTGAATCTCAATCTAAAAGAACATCCGGTTTCTTGTGTTTCTTTCTTTTGGCGGAGATGAAGTCATAGCACGGTTACGCATGGTTCTTACCAGATTTGGGTAGTCCAGGGGCGAAAGAGTAAAAGTCCTGCCATATTTTTGCTCCACACATGAACTCAGCAGCTGATTTCATCAGAGGAGGAACCAAGTCATTCCTTCCAAGTGACAAACAAGTCTCGAGTCAAATCCCAAGTCCTCAAAGAGTTAAAGTTAATGAGATAATTAAGTGACTAATTCAATGAAGATGAAGATGCATTAGAAGATGCATATGAACACCTGCTGTTAACAATCAGCATCACTGAAGAAATGAGAAACACAAGAAATACAACTGACTTTAAGCACAGCCTTGGATGAAATCAATTGAAAGGAAAAAAAACTTTGCCACCATAATTGTGGTGAGTATTTGCTTCAGTTGAGCTCTTGAGCCTTTAAGCTGTTATAATAAATTTCCTTCTAAACAATTGCATTATTGTTTTGCAGCAAAAATTTACACAATGCTGATAAAACTCTTGATCTAGCAGATGACTTATGCTTTTGATGACAGTATGATCTTGATTAAATTTCTTCATTATGCATCTAAAGAGAAGAGTTTGTGGCTTAGTTCTCAGAGGGAACTGCTGTGTAGTCACTGCTCTGTCTGTGCACTTTGGATGGGTTCACCATACTTAACTGTCACTTTCACAAAAAAGAGAGAGATCTCATTATGCAAATGACACAATATAACGCTTCAATATTAAGGAACACAAAACAAACGTTTTGGAATTAGGCATTAATCCATGAACCTTTATCATGTGATCCTCAACAGTGGTGAAAATTATTATTCATGCTGCAGTGCATTATGGGAGTAATTCATGTATTGCAACATGAAGCATTTTGTTGATTGTCACCATTGTAGAGATTCATATGCTGGTTCTTGATATATGTGTGTGTCTAAAAGGCACTGGAATGCAAACTTCTATATGTTACAAAAAAAAAAAAAAAAAAAAAAAAAATCATACCCTGTAAATATTAGAGCTTAGATATTAGAAGCAACAGACAGGCCCAAGAAAATGCTGTTACTGAGAAGTGTGCCTGTTATAGTAGTAGTATAGTACATCACAATCGTATAGTTATACACACATACTCTACATATGAAAAAAATATAAAGACTCCATTAATTGTTCAATAAATAAAACATTTTCTTAACTATTGTCTTTCTTCATAAAGATAATTCAGCTTTATTGTTGAGATACTTCTGTTTCTAATTCCATCAAATGTAAATAGTCCATCTTGCGCTTTTCCTTGTCCACTAGAGGGCAGCAGAGGTGTTAGTGTGCCGCTCCTCCGGCACTGCCGTCTCCAGCATCTGCTCCAGGACGGAGAGCCTAAATAAAGTCTCATGAAGTTACTGATAACTTAGTGCTGACTTTTTTGCCCCCTTGACGCGTACTTCCAGTGTGGACTGAAATGTGACAGTGTGCTTCATATTAGGCTGTCAGACATTACGGTCCCGTGGTGAACTACCTGTCGTCTTCCGCTGGGGGCGTGTCTCCAGGAGCGCTCGTCAGAGGAGCGGGAGCCCGGCTGTCACTCAAAGTGGACTCGTGATTCTGCCGCATCATCTGCCCTATTCGGAGTGAGACCGTCGATCGGTCGAGAATCGAGGTAAAAAGAGAGCAAAAAGAGATAAACAGCTTTGGTTTTTTGAAATCTGCATTGAATGAAATGGCTATTCCACATCAGATGCATTCGTTTTTGAAACTCGGCGACAGTTGATCGGTGTAATTGGACTAATAACAATTTTAATAATTGTTAATAATATTTCAAAACATATTAATTTCACAATGGTCTAGCCCAAATATGTACTTTTATTATTATTACAGCCAGGGCTGGACTGGGACAAAAAATCAGCCCTGGACTTCATCCAGACCGGCCCACTATTCACGTGCGCGCGCGCACACACACACACACACACACACACTACATGTCTATACATACATTAATCTGCATGTAAAATTACTGATTAGAATGTATTACTATCAAAACCAAGAAAAAAATATTAAAATAATAAACAAAGAAAATGCAAATGATTTTATCAGGCTTTATTTTAAATATCTAAAGGTCTTAATTGATGTGCTTCTTATTAATCTAATAGTGCAGCAACATAACACTTTTTTTTTTTTTTATTAATTAGATTACACATTACCTCTGACCTGTTGTCTGCTTATAGTAGGCTAGTATTAAGACCATGATCTACAGTAAATGTGATTTATAAAGACCACTGATCTACAATAAAATAAAAGAGTAATTAAGACAAAGATCGTTGTGTAGTGATTTATTTAAAAAATGTCCTTAACATAATCAAAGGCCTTTAAAAATCCTTGAAGTAGACTGGCTGATATGTTCAAATGCAGAGCTCAATGCTAGGGTTCAAAACTGTACTTGCCCTGCTACAAATAAATACATACAAATAAAATTGCTATTGTTTTCTTTGTAAATAAGCTGCAATTCCAATTTCAATACCACAATAAACACTAACTATTAAGTTCAAACATTAATGAAGACAAGGTAACAGTCAGTAATAAAATAAGAAAAAAATATAATAAATAGCACCGTTTTCAGGTACAGATATTGCATATCCAAATATAAAATACTTCACTTAACACACACACATATATCCTTGTTGAAGCTGTTATTCAAGAGCAGTGAGTTATTTCTCTTTGTCTTTTGTTCACATTAATAACACAGACCGACAGTAGGTATAATGCTTCTGCCTGGCACTTTAAGAGATTTTTTTCTCAATTAATTACAAATTGAAAAAATATATCTCCCATAAATGCTGTAAATATACAGAGACATAGAGCATCAGCTTGTATTATTAAATGTTACAAATAATTAAATGTAATGCAGTTTTCATTATAATAACAATTATTTAATGACAGGTAAAAAAAATATAATAAATATGTACTACAGTGCACATATTTAGCAAAATACTCCTTTCTTATGGCTATTTTTCAATCTCAACTAACCTGCTATGGTCTTTAAATGGCTTTCTTAAGGTAAATGTAACGTTCTGTGGCATAATTGTTCTCCTGCTGTTTTGACTGATAACTGATCGATATTATTTCTGAGGCATATATACATTTCGGTAAGTTATACTGTATCTTTAAACAGAAAGTAACAGATGATCGGTTTACTTGAACTGGGCGCTAAAGCGATCTGTCACGTCACATTTTTTTTTTTACGCCAAAACGGTATTGTCTGAATTTTGTAATAAAATGGACAGAACCTGAGAGCTGAGAATTTTAAAAGTAATTTATATAGATCACTGAGTCTATGGTTCTTTGCCTTCCAGCAAATAATTTATTTATCTTGACACATTTGGCATCTGCCTCAAGTGCTTGTCGTTTTCTCTCTCTCAACGTTCGGCCCCTCCTTTACGCTTAGATATTTTATTATTTAAAGTAATGAATTTCGTTGTTGTAATGGGCCGCTTTTCAAGGCTAGAACTTGATTCTGATTGGCCAATGAGCAGTGAACACGTCACATCTCGCAGCTCGCATCAGCATCATGCGCACGCGTTGTTTTATCTGTTCTTTATACTGCTTTTTGTAATGTTTTAAATAAATTATTGTGACTAACCTTAAAAAAAAAAAAACATCATACTGCTTCACGAGAGAGACACATAAGGCCGGAATTGTACCATACAACAATATAATAACGAACATATTTGCGATTATTAATGATTTAAAAACAAAATACATAAGGCACCGGCCCAACCAGACCGCGGCCCACCGGGAATCTCCCGGTAGTCCCGATGGCCAGTACATGCCTGATTACAGCATATTAATAACTAATGCACATTGCAATGCTTTCATGTGTGGAAAGCTTTAAGTCATTTATTATGGTAAATGCACCTTCTTTCCCTAAATGTGGCCAATGATCTACACACACTTACGGTTTCCACGAGATATTTACAATTATAACTATCTGTTCTGTGTGTGCCCATCAGGAAAATGAAAAGATGAGCAGCTCAGAAGGAGATGGCCTGGACCTGTCTGTTGAGGAAGTGTTAGTCGAGTCAATTCTCTCGAGAGATTTGCTATTGAGCATCTCTCTGATGTGATGGAAACACACTGAGACCTTCAGGAAACAGTAAACGACAGGCTGATCAATATGCCTGCAGTTAAGGCTGACCTTGATTTTTTTTTTTTTTTTTTTTTTTTTAAGAGTCATACGTAGCAGACCAAAACCATAAGACAGAGGAGCTGAGAAAGCAGCTGGAAGGAAAGGTCAGCGGTCCTGATATTTCTGTCAGAACCAGAAAAACCTGGAGACGAACGCAGTGACGGTCCTCAACGAAGGGGTTTCCAGCGGCTTCTGGGAGGAGGACTGGACTCCTGCGAAAAAAAAAAAAAAGCTCATCAAGAGAACCAGTGAAAAAAAAACACAAATAAACAAATGAAGAATTCTGATCTTGTCTTGTTTTTTTTGTTTGTTGTTTTTAATATATTTGACAATTTTTTGCAGATAATCTAAAGTTCTAACACACACACACTATATATTTACTCTTGAAATCTAGGGTTGTTTATTTATTAGAGGTGGGCATAGATTAATTTTTTTTAATCTAGATTAATCTCACTGTGATCTTGAAATTAATCTAGATTAAAATGCCTCATTCGAATTCTGCCGAAGGCATACAGAATATGTGTGTTACCCAAATCAAATTGACAAACAGTAAGTCTTTGAGAAGGGGTTTATCAAGCTAGGTGGTGCATTAGAAAAGGGGCTCATCTCCTGTTTCCAAAATGCATCACAAAGTGCTTGAAAAAGCTGTAAACTAATTCCACATTGCACAAGGTGCAAACAACCGTACGCCGGTTTCACACCAATGTTTAAGTTTTTTTCAAGTTTGTAGGTGTCAAGGTACAGAAACTAAATAATTAAATGTAAAATAGCACTGGATAGTCTTCAATGTAAAAATGAAATATACAATCAAACCTACATTTATTCAGACACCTTCAACATTTCTCACATTATTACAGTTTTGCTATACAGTATGTATCAAAAATTATATCTGGTGTCTGGATAATTTTTGGTTTGACTGTTAAAACTACAAAGTAATTCAGTAAAGAGCAGTGAGTGATTTTCTTTTATTTTCTTGGATTAACATTACAGCAGCCAGTAGCTAAATTAGGCGCGGTCACTTTAAGAGACGATGAACGCATCCAATATAATACAAATCCCATTTTTTCCCTCAACTGTTTACTTTCACTCAAGAAATAACTGACAGTTTTTTCGAGCATAATTTCCAAGGTGGATATTTTGACATATTTTGTATGTATTTGTCGGCACTAGAGCAAAAATAAGCAAATTCGATGTTCAAGTGCTTTCTCTGCGTGAGCCCTGAACACCAGAACACCGCGAGTACTGAATTGGGCTCTTTCACATCTTTTTGTTCGTTCAAACTGCGATGTGTATTTGTTCGTTCAGATGCAGGAGGAACTTCGAGGAGAACTTAGCAGAAGAGAGCTCGGTTCAGAGTGGCTGTCCGTGATACGCGGCTCTCTCTCTCTCTCTCTCTCTCTCTCTTGTGCGCATCGTGTCTTGTGTTTGGATGCTTTAATGTTAAACACGTGAAAAAGATCAGCTTTCGTGACGATGCGCAGCAGTGGCCCGTCAACTGTCCTGAGCATCTTTTTAGGCCTCAGCGAGTCAGTTATATAAAATATCAAAGTGAAAGTCATCATAGCTTGCTTAGTATAGACCCAGCTCCCAACCCAACTTTGAGAATAGATTAACGGTGATATTTTTTTCATCGCCCGATAAGAATAATAAGTTTTAATTAATAAACAATAAATCAACATCTAAACCTTAGTTAATTCTCAATAAGATCTTCTGTAGACGTCTGACAGAAATAAAGTCAGTCTGGTTATTAATAAGTGGAGCTGGTGATGCTGTTTGTGGGGTTGTTTAATCAGATCTTGAGAGATTTCATGTATTTTATTTCAGTTGATTTCATCTAAGGCTGTGTCTGAAGTCAGTTGTAGTAGTTCTTGTGTTTCTCTTTTCTTCAGTGATTCTGTTTGTTAACAGCAGCTGTTCATCACTAATTCTCAATCAGCACTTAGTTAATCAATTAATTACTTAAATGCAAAGTTTTTAAACTTACATGGTTTAAATCAAGGCAATCTATTTACTCAAACGGTTTGAGTAAAGTTTACTCATCAGGTTTTACAGTGCAATTTCTTTTGTCTGTTTTCTTAATTGCAGAATATTTATCATGTGCATCCAGTCCTTCGTGCTGTCTTTGCTGTAAACTGGTTTAAAGGGACAGAAGTGAGAGACTTATTTACCCTCATTTGATAAAACTGTTTTGAAAAAAAATATTTTACATTTAGAAATTTCTAGAATATCTGTTTCTGTTTTTTTATTAGTGTAAAAACTCTTCCAAAATAAAAAAGTAAGTAAGTGAAATTTGCACTTATTTTTCACAAGATCTTGAAGTGTTCCTGTAGCTCAGTGGTAGAACATTGCATTAGCAAGCGCAAGGTTGGGGGGTTTGATTCCCCGGGAACACATGATAGGTGAAAATTGTTAGCCTGAATGCACTGTAAGTTGCTTTGGATAGAAGTGTCTGCTAAATGCATTTATATTATTTAATAAAATTTTACTCAATAAAATGTACTTATTATTATTATTATTTTATTTACTTAACTTAGTTAAGTAGATTTACTTAATTTCCAAATGTGTTAAATTTACTTGAAAAATGCTTGTGCAAAAACTTGCCAAATAAAAATTAAGTAAATTTACTTATTACTTTTTTCAGTGTACTGGTTATGTACTTTAAACCAAGAAGTGGCATTACTCAAAGATACACATACGAGCTATAAATAAAATAATATAAAGCATTTATAAAGTGGTTTAAGTAAAACTGATCATAATATAATCAAAATAAAATCAACTGACAAACTGAAATAAAAATACATACATTATAAATACAAATAATTAACTATATGAACTAAAAAAAAGGAGATTGACCGTGAATACATCATTAGGCCTCTTTTCCCGTAGACACTGCTTAGAAGAACCTTTCCCATTTTTGTACATCGTTTCCATTCCTGCTGAACGCTACCTGTTCCCGCTGGGCAAGTTGGTGTTGTTGTGGTTCCGCTTCTCGACCGGTGTAAGTTCAGAGGTGGGCCACACACCAGGTATGCCTCCACCTGTTAGCCCTGAACACATTCGCTGGCTTGTCTCTGGTGAGGACCGACTCCAATCTCTTCACCTGTGATGACGGAGAAAAGAACACAAAAAGAAGGGGTTACTTATCAGAGTATGACTGGATGACAGTAAATTAAGCCAATTAGATTTGATGTAAAACTGATAGGAAAGACTTACCTGACCACCTCTCAAGTTGTCCACCAAAGGGCAGAAAATATGGTCTTTAATGTGAAGCTCCCCTGATCCGCTTCACAGTTTTCTACTTTTACAGTTTTCACCTAAAGTTCAACAAAGATGCAGTTTTTAAATAGGCCTGATGGCACCATGTCTGTCTGACTGTCTTTATGGATGGATAGAGGGCAGTCGAAAATGAAAATATGTTGTGGGGGGGGGGGGTCAACAGCAGGGGCGTGTCTAGGGGGGGGCAGTGCCTCCCCTGAGAAATTATCTGTCCCTCTGATGATAAATTAACATTTAAAAGTGGATTGTTTTGTGCATATTTTTCCATCGCTAGCAGATGGGTCTGACCCAACAAAAATGCAGTTTGGTGCTGTTTGACAGTGCGCTTGCACATCATGTGAGAACAGAACGCTAACTGAAATGTTTACATGGCAGAGCTTTAAAGCAGTGGCGTGTCCACAAGGGTGGCAAAAAATGAGCTTTGCCACCCCAGTTGCCACCCCAAAACAGCGTATGGGATCAAAGTGCATTGAGAGCTGAACAGCCTGATTTTGACTGAAATAGGTTTTTTTTTTAAAGTCAGAGAACTCTGGTTTCTGCTCGCTCTCAGAGTACTCCATTACTGCTCAATCAATAGCACTATTAATGCCGTTACTGTAGCCGTTCTAAACAAGTTCTGCTTACAAGGAGTGCACGCACACAAGTACAGACACACAACGGATCACTCACACACGCTGCCTTTCTGTCAATAAAATACTTGGAAACAGAAAGAAAAACATTTCTTTGAAGTATTCAAAGTACATTGAAGTAATCAAAATCCACAGCTTCAGTGTTAGTAGAGAGACGCTGCACAGACAGGCAGGACTAACTTACTCGTAATCGCGCTCTCACAAATGCATTCAAATAAATGTAATTTTAGGTGGTCTCGAGCCCCTGCGACCTTGACGTCCAATGCTAAAGTGCCCTCGCAGTCCGGTCTGCCCCCTGTCCTCGATTTCTGCCGAGGGTAGGATGTCAATATTTTTGGTTGTGGACGATAAAAATGTCTCTGCTTTCGAAGAAATGTTGCATTGTGCTGCTGCACACATTCTATCAGCTGCAGTTCTGGTCCAGTGGAATTAATATACTGCGACATACATTAACATCAGTTAACTCATTCACAATTTATTATATATATATTTTTTTGCATCTGTTTAAATCCTTACTGGTTATTTAAACGTTTAATTTGTGTGCTTTTCTGACGTGCGGTTTTTCTGAGCACAAAGCGCAGCACGAAAACGAATAAAGATAAAGAGTTGTCGTTTACATATTTTTTAATATTATTTATAATAATATTATTTTTCCACAATAAACTCATCTGAGCGCACAGTGTATTAAGTGTGTTATGTTACTGAGAAATAATCAGGATGTTCTTCAGCTGTGTACAGGAACCCTTGCAGCGTGGTCCACTGCTTGATTTGTCAAAATAGATCAAAATTGACCATTTAAGAAATTTCTGCTTGCGGATGCAGAGGAAGGCCGTATCCAGGAGGAAGTCCTGAGGGCCAAGAAGTCACAAGAGAAGTGGGCAAGAGAAGGGAGGGTTATGAATTTCTCACAGGTCAGGAAATTGGTCAGGGAGGATGCGTCTTGTGACTCCCTGGCCGAGTACTTCCACTCAAAGGGATGTAGAGTCAGTTGGGCATTGCAATTTGTGATGGGTGTAATAGACTGTACAGGGGTGAGATAGTCATACCATTCCTCCAGTGGTGCAAGCAAGGAGTCCAAAATCCTTGCTCTCGCAGAGGAGGACATGGCTGAGGTGTCCAACCACCTCAGACAACATCAGAGGGTCCCTGCAAAGAGCAAGATGGACTTCAGGAGCTTCTGCATCGCCACAATGATGTGGGTTCATCACCTTGGTCCTGCCAGCATTAAAGAGTTCAAGGTGAGCTCAAAGCTGACACATTTTAGACTCATTCAAAAGACAAATATAATAACATAATATAATAGGATATAACATAATATAATTTTATATTCTATTATATATACAGTCTTCTGAGGTTGAAGAATACCGTACATGTCAGAACCTTATTGTTTCTGTTTGAATGTTTTCACAGGTCCAGGAGTGGAACGACAGAGTGCCAGAGGCAGACGGAGTCACTGT
The DNA here is from genome assembly GCF_003368295.1 of Carassius auratus. Classification (NCBI taxonomy): domain Eukaryota; kingdom Metazoa; phylum Chordata; class Actinopteri; order Cypriniformes; family Cyprinidae; genus Carassius; species Carassius auratus. The sequence goes on from NC_039282.1 coordinate 3,222,938, forward strand.
AACGCTGTCCAAAGGAGCTATTGAGTTAAGCAGAAAAGAAGAACATGTAAGATGATCACACTGCACAACACACCTCAGTTCATTAACAGCTTTGTGACAGCAAACACTTAAAATGCGTGTAAATCTTTGTAGTGGTTGGACTGCTACTTTGTTCATATCCGGCCAGAATATTTAAAGGCCCAAGCTCCAGATAGAGACGACAAGGACCGGTTCTTCCTCGGGGCTTCAGGTGTCCCTCTTAGCAACCCAACAGCCGATGTGCAAAGGCTACGACAAAAGCAAGTATTGTAATGTTTCACGCAGATATGGTTGGGTTTCACAACAGGCCATAGACAGATATTATGTCGGCAGGTATGTCATGAGGCTCCAGGAGAGAGGTGTGCTGCCACCAGAGCCACAGGGGGGTCTGACGGTTGATGCCCCCAGCTCATCTACGGAAGGGGAGGCACCACACATGCTGGAGAAGTACAGAATGTTTATATACATTTTTTCACACTAACTGTACTTCCAAGCTTGGTCTTTGTAATAAGATTTCATGAAAAATGAGACTCCTGCAAATATTTTTCTGGGACTATGTCTAGACCTCAAATATAGACCCTCAAATATAAAAAAATGTATTTCCCAATAATATTGAAGGCTTCTACAAACTACTTAGTCATTAAACATACCAATGCATCGTTTTTTTTTTTTTCAGTTATAAAACACTAGACAGAAACTTAGACATCATATAAGAGATTTATTTGAGCACTAGAAAATAAAAAAAAGATTTAACTTTGTTTGCCAGTTACAGACAATCCTGATATTGCTAGTAATGCAGCATTTACAATGAATTACGATGCAAATAAGTGCAGATGTGCTGATGGCCACTTATACAAATAGTAATAACACAAATGCGCCATAAAGTAAATAATCCACTCTCTCTAAATATAGCCGTGAACATGCAGTAATAGCGAGCTGATTTGGGCTGATTTGCATTGAAACAGATGGTAATCATGCAGATACATTCACATTCAACATAAAACACACTCACATAAAAAAAAAAAAAAAAAAACGTTGAAAAATAAAACAAACAAAGAAAAAGGCGATCGCTATAAATTCATCAGCTGACAGGTGCATCAGAGCGCGTCACAAGGGAGTGCCAAAATTCAAATATACACTATCTTTCACCTATCTTTTATTCATTTTTTTTTTCTGGTGGATCATCTCATTCTGTTTGTGACACTGTACATTGCAAAACCATGCCTTTTTTTTACTACCAAGACACAGTTTCTTAGCATGAGTTATTCCATAACGGACACAAACAGTTCAGTCCCTGAAGAACTGAAACGTAAACAAAGTCAAGTCAAGTCAAGTCACCTTTATTTATATAGCGCTTTAAACAAAATACATTGCGTCAAAGCAACTGAACAACATTCATTAGTGTTACGGACCTGCAGGCTCCTCCTCGTTTTGCCTTTGCATCTCCCCTACAGGTGAGCAGAGCACAGGTGGGGCGTGTTGCCTAATAATTGCTTCCAGGACTGTGGGGTTGCTTCTAGTATCCTGGATGTTTAAAAGCTCTCCAGACCGGGTTGAAGGGGGGCCGCCGCTTCTCCTTCTCTCCCGCATCATTTTGCTGATTTTGTTTCCTTTTACATGACTCTTCATATACCCTGATTGCATACGTTTTCAGTTCTCTAGTTTAACACTTATACTGACTTTATTTACTTTATGCTGCTCATTCTTTATCATTAATAAATATATTTTCTTTAAAGCAAATATCCGCGTGGTCTTCCCTCTCTGTTGCGTAGCCCGGCACAGGCTGCACGTAACAGATTGGTGGCTCGTCAAGGGATGTGAACGATCGGGATCAAATGACAAAAAGATTTGGGGGGCTCGTCAAAATATGGATCCAAAAAGAAGTCGGTAAATATATCACTTTTTATGCGTATAACTAGGTTTAAGAAAAAAAAGAGAGCCTAGGTGTTAAGCTTTAAATGTATTGAGACCGTTTCGTTTAAGTGCGTTTGATTTGGAAAGAGCTTTGATAGTTCATTGAATTGAAAGTTTGTTTTGATTCATTGGGAAGACGCATGTGTATTATTTTGAAAATTAATTGCGTTTGGAATAATTTATTTATTTTTCGTTGTTGGTGCGTGAGAGGAGGAGAACATTTAGTTAATTTGTGCCTGGGCTGTTTTTTGAAGTGAGCCAGGTTGAAGTACTTATCGGAGCTTTAAGAGTGCCCGTTAGTTTTAATGTTTATTTTGTTTTTTATTTTAGTTTATTTTTGTGCTATCCTGGGCAGAGGGCACCGTCATGGAAGCCTGCTGTAACGGCATTTTGTCTGAGGAGTTAAGGCTCCACTGATATTGTGTAGTAAAAATCTCTGTCCTTGGGAAATGCATGAAGAGGATCGTTGTTTTTCTTATTTCTTTTTATAGGGCAGCTCCGTTTTGTCTCGTCTGATGTGAAGTGTTGTGGCCACACTTGCATTTGAAAGGTGAGCTCGTTTTTCTTTAGTAGCCTATCTGCAAGAATTGTATGTTGTAGAATTTGTTTCACTTGTATGGCTAGTTTGGAGGATTTTTTTGTAGCTCCATCCGTGGAGGTTTTGAATGATTTGAAAAAGGATCAGTTGCGTCAGGTTTGTGACCATTATAACTTTGACTTAGGTTGACCCAGAACCGCTAAATTAGCCCAGATTAGAGTGTCAGTTCAGGCTGAACTGGTTGTTAGGAATATTCTTTCGTCACCTGTATCTCTAATTATGGATGAGTTAGAGTTAGGAGAAACATCAACACCAATTATGACAGTTTTCTAAAGTGTCACTTACGTTTGAGCAACAAAAAGTATTGATAGAAATGCAACAGAAAGAGAGAGAAGCTCAACGTGAGGCAGAACGTAGAGAGAGAGAAGCTCAACGTGAGGCAGAGTGTCAAGTAGAGATGGAAAGAATAAAAAGTGAACGTGATGTGGCTGTAGAAAGGCTGAAACTGAGCGCTGAAGGTAGGCTTCCAGTTGATGGGGATGAGGGTACTGCTCCTAGGGGGTCTGTGCGTTCCCCTGATATATCTAGCATGGTTAGGTTGCTGCCAAAGTTTAATGAGAGAGATCCAGATATTTTCTTTTCTTTATTTGAGAGTGTGGCTGATGACCGTGGCTGGTCTGACTCTGAAAGAATGTTGTTACTCCAAAGTGTTCTGGTAGGTAGAGCACAAGAAGCATTTATTGCTTTGCCTGTACCAGACAGAAAAAAGTATGTCAAAGTAAAAGAGGCAGTGCTTAAAATTTAAGAATTAGTTCCTGAAGCTTGTCGTTTGCGGTTTCGCCGCTGGAGGAAGGGAGATAAACAGACGTATACAGAGGTAGCGAGGGAATTGTACAGCCATTTTAATCGTTGGTGCTCTGCAGTAGGAGTCACTACTTTTGAAGAATTGTCTAATCTGATTGTTTTAGACCAGTTCAGAAATATCCTTCCTGAGCGTGTCGCTACCCATGTATTTGAGCATAAGATGAAAACCGCAGCGGAAGCCGCAGTTATGGCTGATGATTTTGCTTTGACACACAAGTATAGTTTAAAAGAAAACAATACAGGTAAGGTTTATCAGGAACAACGTTTTGGACATTTCAATAGAGCTTTGGGGTCTTCTTCTTTAGGTTCATTTGAGTCACCAACTCGGAGTAGAATAGATTCACACTCTAATCAGTCACACAAAGGTGCTGTGAGTTTTCGCAGAGATTCTAGGTTTTCTGCATTTACACCTGCCAGTCAGGCTAAGAATGATGTGTGTCGATACTGCTTGGAAAAGGGGCATTGGAAGAAAGACTGTCCTGTTTTAAAGGGGAAAAGTCAGAGAAAGGGTACTGAGGTTGTTAGGGGAGTCACACTTGCTGTATCTGAATCTGTTAGACCTGCTAAAGTTTTGATGGGTGAGACTGAGGTTGAACTTAAGGGCGTTGTGACGTCATTTCAGCTATCAGGCCTGAGCTCTGTTGGGGCTAGTGAGAGAAACGGTGGAGCTGATTCAGTTGTGACTGGTGGAAGTGATTACTTTCCTTTTGTTACAGATGGTTTAGTTTCACTGGTGGGTAGTTCCAACCGAGTGCCAGTTAAGATACTTAGGGACACAGGAGCATCTGAGTCTTTTATCTTGGAGTCTTTATTGCCTTTTTCTGCAGACTCGAGTACTGGGAACAATGTTTTAGTCCGGGGGATTGGGTTGCAGGTTGTCTCTGTTCCATTGCACAGGATTAATCTGCAGTCTGATTTGGTACAAGGGGAAGTAAAAAATAGCAGTTCCCCCTTCCTTACCTAAAAGAACATGGACGCCCTCTATAGGTAACAATTTGGCTGGAGAACGTGTCTGGCGTGATCTACCGCCCCCTGTAATTGTTGGCTGCAATAGAAGGAACATTGTTAACAGTGTCGTTTGTGGTCAGAATTTGACTGTCTTTACAGCTTGTGCCGTGACACGGGCCATGAGCCGTGCCACTTATGATGATGATGTTTCTCCGAGTAGAGAGTTTAAGTCTGCTGTTGTGCCTAATCTACCACCATCTCTCTCTCATAGTGATGTTGTGGCAGCTCAAAAGGTGGATGCAACATTAAAAGATCTGTTCGTTGGGGTGTTACCACCTGAGGAGTTGCGAAATGCAGCGAGGGGTTATTTTATTCAGGATGGGTTGTTGATCCGGAAGTGGTCTTCTCACACTGAAGAAGGGGTCGAGGATCCAGTGTTTCAAGTGATAGTGCCATTTAAGTTTAGAGACTTGGTCCTACAGACAGCTCATGGGGATGTAGCTGGGCACTTGGGGGTAAGAAAGACCTATGACCGTCTTATGAAGTACTTCTATTGGCCTCGCCTAAAGAAGGATGTGGCATCCTTCATTAATACGTGTCATGTATGCCAGTTGACAGGCAAGCCTAATCAGTTGTTAAAGCCAGCTCCACTTTACCATATTCCAGCTATAGGAAAACCATTCGAACATTTGTTAATTGATTGTGTGGGACCATTGCCTTCCTCTAAGTCAGGGTGTGTTTACCTACTGACTGTGATGTGTCAGTCTACCCGATACCCAGCTGCCTATGCTTTGCGTACGATCACAACTAGGTCTGTGGTGAAAGCCCTTTCACAGTTTATTTCCATCTTCGGTATCCCTCAAACTATACAGAGTGATAAAGGCTCTAATTTTACATCACGCATGTTCAGAGAGGTGCTCGAGCAGTTGCGTGTGAAACATCAGCTTAGTAGTGCATATCACGCCCAGAGCCAAGGTGCTCTGGAGCGTTTTCATCAGACACTGAAGTCGCTTCTCAGGGGGTATTGTGTTGAGCTTAACAGAGACTGGGAAGAGGGGCTCCCATGGCTAATGTTGGCTGCACGAGAGGTTACCCAGGAGAGCACTGGTTTCTCACCTAATGATCTGGTCTTTGGCCATAGTTCGTGGGCTTTTAGCAGTCTTACAGGGGGAACTGAAGTGTCCTGAGTCTCATGTTAATTTGTTGGACTACGTAAATGGTTTTCATCGTAGGCTCTTTTTAGCCTGTGAGATGGCGAATGACAACCTAACTAAAGCCCAACAGAAAATGAAGAGTTGGTATGACCGTCGAGCTGAGCCGAGGGTGTTCAGTCCTGGTGATCAGGTGTTGTCATTATTGCCGATAGCAAATTATCCTTTCCTTGCAAAATACACCGGTCCTTTATAGGGTTGTTCAACAGGTGTCAGACCTGAATTATTTACTTTCTACACCAAATCGCAGGCGTTCTACTCTGCTCTGTCACATAAATCTGTTGAAGTCCTATTATGACAGGTTTTCAGTCTCTGGGGCAGCAGAGTCTGGTGAGCGGGTTATGCCTGTTTCTTTAGCCACAGTTGTTGAGGCTCATAGGGCCCTTGGGACTCCCTACATGGTGGCAGCAAGTAGTGGGGAGGATGTGGTAGGTCCTGATGACTGTGTGCTGAAACCTCGTTTGAGGAACTCTGAGAAACTGGCAGAGTTAAATGCTTTGTTTGGACATTTGCCAGAGGAGCGTGCATCAGAACTGTCATCTTTGTTGTCTGATTTTCCTTCTTTATTCTCAGATACGCCATCATGTACTCATTTAATTGAGCATGATATTGATGTTGGTGATGCAGAACCAATAAGACAGTGGTTCTATCAGGTGTCAAGACAAACAGCGACATCTAGAGGCAGAGGTGCAGTACCTTTTGGATAATGGGTTGGCTAAGCCTTCCTATTCGAGTGTATATTAGTCAGTAAACCTGATGGAACACATAGATTCTGTACAGATTATCGTAAACTGAATAACATCACAAAATTAGATTCTTTTCCACTCCCAAGGGTTGAAGATTGCGTTGATCGTGTAGGATCTGCAAGGTTTGTGAGTAAATTTGACTTATTGAAAGGATATTATGAAGTCCCATTGTCATTTCGAGCTCAGGAAGTTTCAGCCTTTATTACACCCTCTGGGCTATATTCTTACTCTGTTATGAGTTTTGGTTTACGAAATGCTCCAGCCACATTTAAACGACTTATGAACCGTGTTGTTTCCGGTTTGCAGGGATGCGCTGTGTACCTCGATGATGTGGTTGTGTATAGCGAGGAATGGTCTGAACATCTGGACCATATTCGGTCTCTCTTTTCTAGGTTGGTTGATGCTCGCCTCACTGTAAATTTAGCCAAGTGCGAGTTTGCCCAGGCTACAGTGGTCTACTTGGGAAAGATTGTAGGGCAGGGGCAAGTGAAGCCAGTCCATGCTAAGGTGGTGGCTATTGATAAGTTTCCTGTTCCTACCACCAAAACCGAGTTGCGGTGCTTTCTGGGCATGGTAGGGTATTGTATGGGTAGGGTATGTGTACTTAGCTGGGGGCGCTGTTCCTATGACTGTCTACTTGGATCACAATCCACTGACATTCCTCCACTCTTTAAAGAGTCCTAGTCAGCGCCTTTTGCGCTGGGCTTTATTTTTACTGCCATATAACTTGCAGATACGGCACATTCGGGGCGTGGACAATGTGATTGCTGACACCTTGTCCCGTGCTCCGGGTGGGCTGGAGTGAACGTTTTGTCTTGTCCTAGATCTCTTTCTCTCTCTCCCTGTTTTTCCACTCTTTTTCTGCCTAGTCTCCTTAAATGTAGCTTTCCAGGTACCGGGATTTGCTGGAGCTCTTGGTAAGGGAGGAGGGCGATTGGAGCTGTTGGAGAGTAGAAGGGTTTGGGGCTTGTGGACAAGAGTTCTTCTGTCCAGTCCATGTATATGGGATGTTAACATCCCTTAAACTAAAGTTAAGTGCTCACTTTGTTTATAGTGAATATTTAAAAAAAATTAAGAATATTTTGTCATTTGTTGTGTGGGGTTTTGACTGTTTTTGCAGAGGCCTTTTAGGGGCATCTGTCTTAAGGGAGGGGGTGTTACGGACCTGCCGGCTCCTCCTCGGTTTGCCTTTGCGTCTCCCCTACAGGTGAGCAGAGCACAGGTGTGGCGTTTTGCCTAATAATTGCTTCCAGGACTGTGGGATTGCTTCTAGTATCCTGGATGTTTAATTAGTTTTTCAAATTGGTGTGTTTCACCGGGCCACAAAGAAATATAGAGCTGAGTATCATCAGCATAACAGTGAAAGCTAACACCATGTTTCCTGATGATATCTCCCAAGCATAACATATAAAGCGTGAAGAGTAGCGGCCCTAGTACTGAGCCTTGAGGTACTCCATACTGCACTTGTGATCGATAGGATACATGTTCATTCACTGCTACGAACTGATGGCGGTCATATAAGTACAGTATTGTTCAAAATAATAGCAGTACAATGTGACTAACCAGAATAATCAAGGTTTTTCGTATATTTTTTTATTGCTACGTGGCAAACAAGTTACCAGTAGGTTCAGTAGATTCTCAGAAAACAAATGAGACCCAGCATTCATGATATGCACGCTCTTAAGGCTGTGCAATTGGGCAATTAGTTGAATTAGTTGAAAGGGGTGTGTTCAAAAAAATAGCAGTGTGGCATTCAATCACTGAGGTCATCAATTTTGTGAAGAAACAGGTGTGAATCAGGTGGCCCCTATTTAAGGATGAAGCCAACACTTGTTGAACATGCATTTGAAAGCTGAGGAAAATGGGTCGTTCAAGACATTGTTCAGAAGAACAGCGTACTTTGATTAAAAAGTTGATTAGAGAGGGGAAAACCTATAAAGAGGTGCAAAAAATGATAGGCTGTTCAGCTAAAATGATCTCCAGTGCCTTAAAATGGAGAGCAAAACCAGAGAGACGTGGAAGAAAACGGAAGACAACCATCAAAATGGATAGAAGAATAACCAGAATGGCAAAGGCTCAGCCAATGATCACCTCCAGGATGATCAAAGACAGTCTGGAGTTACCTGTAAGTACTGTGACAGTTAGAAGACGTCTGTGTGAAGCTAATCTATTTTCAAGAATCCCCCGCAAAGTCCCTCTGTTAAAAAAAAGGCATGTGCAGAAGAGGTTACAATTTGCCAAAGAACACATCAACTGGCCTAAAGAGAAATGGAGGAACATTTTGTGGACTGATGAGAGTAAAATTGTTCTTTTTGGGTCCAAGGGCCACAGGCAGTTTGTGAGACGACCCCCAAACTCTGAATTCAAGCCACAGTACACAGTGAAGACAGTGAAGCATGGAGGTGCAAGCATCATGATATGGGCATGCTTCTCTTACTATGGTGTTGGGCCTATTTATCGCATACCAGGGATCATGGATCAGTTTGCATATGTTAAAATACTTGAAGAGGTCATGTTGCCCTATGCTGAAGAGGACATGCCCTTGAAATGGTTGTTTCAACAAGACAATGACCCAAAACACACTAGTAAACGGGCAAAGTCTTGGTTCCAAACCAACAAAATTAATGTTATGGAGTGGCCATAACCTTAATCCAATTGAGAACTTGTGGGGTGATATCAAAAATGCTGTTTCTGAAGCAAAACCAAGAAATGTGAATGAATTGTGGAATGTTGTTAAAGAATCATGGAGTGGAATAACAGCTGAGAGGTGCCACAAGTTGGTTGACTCCATGCCACACAGATGTCAAGCAGTTTTAAAAAACTGTGGTCATACAACTAAATATTAGTTTAGTGATTCACAGGATTGCTAAATCCCAGAAAAAAAAAATGTTTGTACAAAATAGTTTTGAGTTTGTACAGTCAAAGGTAGACACTGCTATTTTTTTGAACACACCCCTTTCAACTAATTGCCCAATTGCACAGCCTTAAGAGCGTGCATATCATGAATGCTGGGTCTCATTTGTTTTCTGAGAATCTACTGAACCTACTGGTAACTTGTTTGCCACGTAGCAATAAAAAATATACTAAAAACCTTGATTATTCTGGTTAGTCACATTGTACTGCTATTATTTTGAACAATACTGTACGATTTAAACCATGCTAATGCACTTCCACTGATGCTAACAAAGTGTTCAAGTCTATGCAAAAGAATGTTGTACTCAGTTGTGTCATAAGCAGCATTAAGATCCAATAAAACTAATAGAGATACACCCACGATCAGATGATAAGAGCAGATCATTTGTAACTAAGGAGAGCAGTCTCAGTACTATGATACGGTCTAAATCCTGACTGGAAATCCTCACATATACCATTTTTCTCTAAGAAGGAATATAATTGTGAGGATACCACCTTTTCTAGTATCTTGAACAGAAAAGGGAGATTCAAGATTGGTCTATAATTAACTAGTTCTTTGGGGTCAAGTTGTGGTTTATTGAAGAGAGGCTTAATAACAGCCAGTTTGAAGGTTTTGGGGAAATATCCTAATGACAATGAGGAATTAATAATAGTCAGAAGAGGACCTATGACTTCTGGAAGCACCTCTTTTAGGAGCTTAGATGGTATAGGGTCTAACATACATGTTGTTGGTTTAGATGATTTAACAAGTTTATACAATTCTTCCTCTCCTATAGTAGAGAATGAGTGGAACTGTTCCTCAGGGGGTCTATAGTGCACTGTCTGATGTGATAATGTAGCTGACGGCTGAATGGTTGCAATTATATCTCTAATAGTATCGATTTTAGAAGTAAAGTAGTTCATAAAGTCATTACTGCTGTGGTGTTGGGAAATGTCAACACTTGTTGAGGCTTTATTTTTCGTTAATTTAGCCACTGTATTGAATAAATACCTGGGGTTATGTTTGTTTTCTTCTAAAAGAGAAGAAAAGTAATCATATCTAGCAGTTTTTAATGCTTTTCTGTAGGATATGCTACTTTCCCGCCAAGCAATACGAAATACCTCTAGTTTTGTTTTCCTCCAGCTGCGCTCCATTTTTCGGGCTGCTCTCTTTAGGGTGCGAGTATGCTCATTATACCATGGTGTCAAACTGTTTTCCTTAACCTTCCTTAAGCGTAAAGGAGCAACTGTATTTAAAGTGCTAGAAAAGAGAGAGTCCATAGTTTCTGTTACATCATCAAGTTGTTCTGAGGTTTTGGATATGCTAAGGAATTTGGATACATCAGGAAGATAACTTAAAGCAGTCTTTTGTGGTAGAAGTGATGGTTCTTCCATACTTGTAACAAGAAGTAGAATTTACAATTTTGGCTATATGAAGTTTGCACAGAACTAAATAATGATCTGAGATATCATCACTTGGCTGAATAATTTCAACACCATCAACATCAATTCCATGTGACAGTATTAAATCTAGAGTATGATTTCGACAATGAGTAGGTCCTGAAACGTGTTGTCTAACACCAATAGAGTTCAGAATGTCTATAAATGCTGATCCCAATGCATCTTTTTCATTATCGACATGGATATTAAAATCACCAACTATTAAAACTTTATCTGCAGCCAGAACTAACTCAGATGTAAAATCACCAAACTCTTTAATAAAGTCTGTATGGTGCCCTGGTGGCCTGTATACAGTAGCCATTACAAACATAACAGGGGATTTATCATTAACATTGGTTTCTCTGGATAATGTTATATGAAGCACCATTACTTCAAACGAGTTATACTTGAAGCCTGCCCTCTGAGAAATCCTGAAAACGTTGTTATAAATTGAAGCAACACCTCCTCCTTTGCCTTTTAGACGCGGCTCATGTTTATAACAGTAATCTTGGGGGGTGGACTCATTTAAAATAATGTAATCATCAGGGTTTAGCCAGGTTTCTGTCAAACAGAGTACATTTATATCAGTGATCATATTATTTGCAAAAAGTGTTTTCGTAGAAATGGATCTGATATTCAATAAGCCAATCTTTATCATTTGTTTATCAATATTGCTTCTGTTTTTTATTTGTTGAACCTCAATTAAATTGTTAACCTTAACTTGGTTTGGACGTTTTTTGTATTTTCTAGTTCGGGGAACAGACACGGTCTCTATAGTGTGATATCTAGGTGAAAGAGTCTCTATGTGCTGAGAATTAACTGACCTCTGTGACGGGAGGCAGCTAGCAGACGGTCGGTTTAGCCAGTCTGTCTGCTCCCTGACCTGGACCCCAGTTAGTCAAGTATAAACACTAAGACTATTTGCCATATTTTAGAGAGAAGAGTGGCGCCACCCCAGGAGGGATGAAGACCATCTCTTTTAAACAGGTCAGGTCTGCCCCAAAAGCTCGTCCAATTGTCTATGAAACCTATGTTATTCTGTGGGCACCACTTAGACATCCAGCCATTGAGTGATGACAATCTGCTATGCATCTCGTCACCACGGTAAGCAGGGAGGGGACCAGAGCATATTACAGTGTCTGACATCGTGCTTGCAAGTTCACACACCTCTTTAAAGTTATTTTTAGTGATCTCCAACTGGCGAAGACGAACATCATTAGCTCCGGCATGAATAACAATCTTACTGTATTTACGTTTAGCATTAGCCAGCACTTTTAAATTTGCCAAGATGTCAGGCGCTCTGGCTCCCGATAAACATTTGACTATGGTGGCTGGTGTCTCTATATTCACGTTCCGTACAATAGAATCGCCAATAACTAGAGCACTTTCATCAGGTTTCTCAGTGGGTGCATCACTGAGTGGGGAGAACCTGTTTAATGTTTTGATCGGAACAGAAGAGCGGTGTTTTGACCCACGACTACGCTGCCTCACCGTCGCCCAGTTGCCCTGCTGCAGGGGCTCTGTTTCCGGAACGAACAATGTACAGGAATCCCTGAGCTAGACGCATCCAAAGCCGTATCTAGAGCCCTAACATTCTTACTGTCCTCAATTAAAGTTTGGATGCGTGTCTCTAATTCTGAAATCTTCTCTGTCAGCCTAACTATTTCCCTGCATATCACATGGAGCTACGATTTGCTACAGAAGGCCAACAGGAAGTAGAGAAAACACTGTCCAACAGCGACACCCACAGACACTGAAATCTTCCCTTTAGTTGCCCAAAGGTTGTTTTAATGTGTGCTCTTGTCCTGGTTAGAGCTGCACTGTAACGGGTTTGGGTCAGGGAATGGCATTATGAAGTACTGCCTGCAGGCATAGCCCCTGTCACCAAGCAGGATTCCATCGTAAGCATCTGGGGAAAATGCAGTTTTGTTAGACTCTGAATTAATTTTTGTAATACAGTGAGCTTATTATTAAATTGTTCCTTAACACGTTCAAATAGTGTGCATAAATGTGACTCTCTGAAAATCCTGGCGTCATGCACATAACCAGGCAATGTGGCTTCCACATTTGTGATGTGGAACATGGAGTCACACACCACCTAAGATATTTTTAATTAGTCAACTGTATAGTTTTTTGTTTACATTACTTTTGTTATTTCATATATTAGTAGTGTGAAATAAGAATATTAATTTACCTGCACATTTACACTGTGAAATCCCTTTCGGTTCACAAAATCCCCTTCATTGGGGCCTTGATGGGGACGTGTGTGCAGTCAATGGCACCAGTCATGTTAGGGAAGCCTGATGAAAAAATACTTTAAGTCCTACTTTTTGGCATGATCATGGTTGCATGATTTTCATAAACAATTATAATGTACCTGCAATGGCAAAAAAAAAATCTGCTTCACAACCTGTGGTCTTAAGTGGCTTGGAAATACCACCAAACCCCCTAAAAACTGTTTGAGTGCCAGATAAACTTTGCGAATGGCATGACAGACAGACTTCCCGTATCACCTCTGCTCATAAAGCCGGGATCTAATCCTGTTAACATGAAATAAGCCTGCTCGCAAGCAGCTTTAAGATTGTGCACCTGTTGCTATGACAGAAAGTCCAGGATGAGCTTCGAAGAACCAAATAATCCAAGATCATTCCAAATCACCAACAATCAAATCCAGCTAAGTAAAACAAACAAACAAACAACAACAAAAAAAAAAAAATAAGAAGAAAACTGGTTGGCCAATTTTTGGAGTTTTAATGTAATGTAAGTTTAGTAGAAGCTTAGTTAACCTGAAATGAACATGAGCCAGAACAATACATTTACCAATCAGGGGCCTGTTTCACTAAGGAGGTTCAACCAACTTTGAGTTTAAACTTGAACTCTTGACTTACCCTGAGATGGGAAACTCTTGAGTTTTCGGTTACAGAACAGCTGAAATGAGTTGGTTTAATCAAACCTAAATTGACTGACTGAGTTAAGCCTGTGCACCACAACTATAAAAAGCCATTATCAATGGAGCGACGATATTATGATTCACCATGGCAACAGCTCCCGCCAAAAACCCGTCTGTATACTTCAGTGTTATAACATCACAGGTGAAAACAGGCAGAACGTTATATATAAAAAAAAATATATAAAATAATAATAATAATAATAATATTTTAAGTGCATTTTTCTTATTTTACAAATGATCTGCCAATAGAGTAAGAAAAATACGGCAGTGGCTATTTACACTAAGTAGAATTAACATACTTTCTTAGCGATAGATCCTATTTACAGTAGGCGAAGTGCAAGTATCTCTAGATGCTATTTACAGAAAACATGTACAGTGAAAATCGTGATATATTCTATTTACCATGTAAAAGTAGCAGTTCTTTGCAACAGGCTAAGTGTAAATAATAATTAGATGCTAGTTATACTTTATACTTGCAGATACATTTGCACCTCAGTATTTTTATACATTAACAGTATTCAATAATAACAGATTGTAAATTATTATATTTATTACAATTATAAATAGTTGTATCATTATTAAACACTTGTTAGGCACTTTACTTCCACTTTTAGAACATTTTGTTCATTTTTATTGAAAATAAATTCTAATGTGACGTGATGGGAAAAGTGAGAAGAAAGAGCTCGGCAAAAACCGGACTCTAACCCAATCAATCGCGCTAGTTTTCTGTGCCCAAAACATTACTGCCTACACGATTGAAGCCGTTATTCACATGTGTCGTATTTAACCTTATGTGTTGATGGAGGGCGGAGCTACAGTAGATTTGCACTTTGTAATAGTCATTCAGAATAATCTTTTTTTTCCATTTGCATTAAGATTATTTTTATTACCTCACTGGCATATAATTTTGCTTAAGTACAATGCACTTAATTTAGATCACCCCCCAGGAAACAAGACCAAGCAAAATCCATCTTTATTATTATTTTTTTTATATTTGTAGTATGGAGCAATTTTCCGGCGTGCATCAATAAAGTGTTTAAAATGGGGAGGAGACCGAAAGAAACTCTTGGTTTATCGAAGAAAACCTGCTCCTGACCAGGTTAGGTTCATAGAGTAAGTTACCATGGTAACTGACTCTGAGTATGAGTTACCTCTCTTTCAGAAATGGGCTTGACGTACCCCGCTTTCTCGGGTTTGACAAACCTCCCATTCTGAAACAAAAAGCAAGGCAAGTTTATTTATATAGCACATTTCGTACACTATGGTAATTCAAAGTGCTTTACATAAAAGAAAGTAAAATAATCGTGAAAAAAAATAACAAAAATAAAAAAAGCAATTTTAAAACTTTTAAAATGATTTAAACATTTACTTAAAATGGATTTAAAAAGTTAAAAAAACTGAAAATATAGTGCAATCAGTTCGGACATCACACAGTGCTCATTCAATAAATGCACAGCTTAACAGATGGGTTTTGAGTCTAGATTTAAATGTGACTAGTGTTTTAGCACATCTGATCTCTTCTGGAAGCTGATTCCAGCTGCGGGCAGCATAGTAACTAAAGGAGGACTCCCCTTGTTTTGTGTGAACCCTTGGTATTTCTAACTGACTCGATCCTAATGATCTGAGTGCTCTGTTAGGTTTATATTCAGTGAACATATCTACAATATATTTCGGCCCTAGGTCATTTAATGACTTATAAACGAGTAAAAGTACTTTAAAATCAATCCTAAATGTAACTGGAAGCCAGTGTAAGGACCTGAGGACTGGTGTGATATGCTCAGATCTTCTGGTTCTGGATGAGCTGCAGCTGTCTAATGCTCTTTTTGGGAAGAACCCATTACAATAGTCCACCCTGCTGGTGATAAAGGCATGAACAAGTTTCTCCAAGTCTTGACTGGAAACAAAACATCTAATTCTTGCAATGTTTTTTAAATGATAGTATGCTGATTTAGTTACTGCTTTGACATGACTACTGAAACTAAGGTCTGTCTCCAGAATCACACCAAGATTCCTGACTTGATTTTTAGTTGTTTGACCCCTAGAGTCAAGGTATGCATTCACCTTGAACACTTCATCTTTGTTTCCAAATGCAATGACTTCAGTTTTTCCTTGTTTAACTGAAGAAAGTTCTGGCACATCCAATTATTAATTTCATCAATGCATTGGCAGAGGGGGTCAATGGGGCTGTAGTCATTTGGAGATAAGGCTAGGTAAATCTGGGTATCATCATCATAGCTGTGGTAGGCAATTTGGTTCTTTTTCATTATTTGACTTAGTGGGAGCATATACAGGCTAAACAAGAGCGGTGCGAGAATTGAGCCTTGTGGGACTCCGCATGTCATGGACGTCCACTTAGACTTATGCTCTCCTAGACTCACATAATAGCCTCTCCCTTCTAAGTATGATCTGAACCATTTGAGTACCATCCCAGAAAGCCCGACCCAGTTTTCTAGTCTCTGTAGTATGTTATGGGGAAGTCGTGGCCTAATGGTTAGCGACTCGGACTCGCAATCGAAAGGTTGTGAGTTTGAGTCTCAGGCCGGCAGGAATTGTAGGTGGGGGAGTGCATATACAGTTCTCTCTCCACCTTCAATCAGTGTTAATTTCGTTGACTAAATATTTTCGTCATTATTTTCGTCACGAATATATTTTTGCCGACGAAAACGAAACGAAAACTAAAATAGAAGGCACTGATGGAGACTAAAACTATGACTAAATTGATTGACATTATCGTCAACGAATAAAGGATGAGACGAAAATAGACTGTGACGAAAATCAAATCAGCAGATGGCAGAGATGCGAGGAATGAGCAAAAGAACCGGCAAAACAGAACAGACTGCATGAGAGAAGAGAACCAATCAGAGCCTGACTTATTGAGACGTGAAGCGAAGGTTTTCAGTTTTTATGAGCTCCCGGGAAGTCGGCATTCGAAGAGGTGATAGGGACTTTAAGCAACAGCCTCTGGTGGAACGGCAACGCCATTCTGGCGTTGTATTGCGCCTGCGCGAATTTAACTGCTACTTTGTGACGTTCTAATTTAACGGTCTACTACGGGAGAACAGCTGATTTGCCGGAGTCGCTACAACGTGAGAGGTTAGGTAAATAAATGTTATGTTTTTAGACTTATTTACATCATACAATATTAAAAACTCCTCTTCTGACAAAAGATTGTCATTTAACGCCAAAAGCAATCCTTCTCTTGCTTTTTTAAATTATATATTTTTTTGGATCTCAATAAATGAATTAATGCTGCGTTGCGCTGTTCTGTTTTACCGTTGCTTAGTGACTTTTACGTTCTTGGCTACAGCGGTGTGACGGCAAACTTCCGGTCGCTGTAGCCGTTCCATTCGCAGCTGTTGCTTAAAGTCCCTACTGTCTAAAAGAGCGACAAAATGTCCACAGCTCACTTCACGTTTGACGACGAACAAAACAAAACAAAGTGTAAAGCACGCAGAGCGCTCATTCGTGGCAAGAACACAACCAATTTGAAAAGACATTTACAGACGAGCCACCCGGACATTTTCTCAAATGTAATTTCACAACGATGTTCTTTTGTTTATTGAGCTAAGCAAAATTGGAATAGTGCAGTGCGTAGATGTTGTAGCATTAAATATTACGAACTGAAAAGTACTGTAAAATAGCCCCTTCTTCAAATTAGATGCGAGCACAATACTAATACGTAATATCATGATAAATACATTTGATTAATACTAATGTTTGTTGACAATATCACAAATATTTCTATATTAGTCATGTGAAACATGAATGTTCACATCCTATCATTATACATACAAATCTAGCAATATTGTAGTATTTAAAACATACAATATTGCTAGACAAATGAATACCTTATAAAATCTTGTTACTTTTTTTATCCACCTAGCTGCCAACTTATTAAATATTTACTTTAAATGTATGCAGTTATTGTTCAGCTCAGCTGTAAGCTTTAAGGTCCTGGACCTAACGTTATTTTTCTTTTATTGATGGTCAATTGGCAGCTAGTTATTGTTTACATTATCATGACAGTGTTTGTTGCTGCATAAAAGCTTTTGAATCGAAATAAAGACACAGTTGTGTTGAAATAAAGTTGAATTTGTGTTTTATATATTTTGTTTAAGTTTGTTTCCTATACCAGCTGTAAAAAATTGTCTGGTAAATCTGTTATTGATTTTAGTCTTATTTTAGTCGACTAAAATACCAAGCAATTTTAGTCGACTAAAATACCAAGCAATTTTAGTCGACTAAAATAAGACTAAAATTAAAACAAATCAGATGACTAAAACTTGACTAAAACTAAAAAGAATTATAGTCAAAAGACTAAGACTAAAACTAAATTAAAATTTTGTGTCAAAATTAACACTGCCTTCAATACCATGACTTAGGTGCCCTTGAGCAAGGCATCGAACCCCCAACTGCTCCCCGGGCGCCGCAGCATAAATGGCTGCCCACTGCTCCGGGTGTGTGTGTTCACTGGGTTAAATACAGAGCACGAATTCTGAGTATGGGTCACCATACTTGACTGAATGTCACGTCACTTTCACTTTCACTTATGATCAACAGTGTCAAACACAGCACTGAGATCTAGCAATACCAGCACTGATATTTTGCCATAGTCACAATTTAAGCGAATATAATTTATTATCTTAATGAGTGCTGTCTCTGTGCTGTGATGCGGTCGGAAACCAGATTGAAAATTGTCCAGGTATCCATTTAAGTTTAAGTATTTGTTCAGCTAAATTTAAAACTACCTTTTCTATAATTTTGCCTATAAAAGGAAGATTAGATATTGGTCTAAAATTGCTCAAAATGTTGTTATCAAGATTGCTCTTTTTCAGGAGGAGTTTAACAACTGCAGTTTTTAGGGAGTTTGGAAATGTCCCAGAAAGAAGTGAGGTGTTCACGACTTCTAAAAGATCTGCTTCTAAACAGTTAAACACACTTTTGAAAAAAGATGTGGGAAGTGTGTCAAGACAACAGGTTGATGATTTTAGTTGCTGCACTATGTCTTCCAGAATTTTGCTATCAATTGTTTAAAAAATAGACATAGTATATTTTTGATATAAAAAACATAGTTTCCTCATTTCAGGGTTAACATACTCAGAGTTTTCACTTAACCTCCTTTCTGAAATGGGCCCCAGCAGTTATAGCTTGGTGAGAAACCTAAACAAATAGCCATGAAACACAAGGGCTCTACAGATTTTATTCACATTCATGCAATCTCACTAATTCGATCCAGGTTCAATGAGTCAGGATAATTTGATGTGCACGCTTATAATTAAGCAGCCCTTAATGTCGATCATGGATCAAATCGATTCAACATGGGAAACGGCAAATATTTGTGCAGTCTTAATGCATTTGAGACATTGTGATTTTCCATAACTGACATGCCACTGGTATATTTTCCATCTATAAAAGGTTAGAAAGTTTTGCAGATAAATATATACATTTTGCTGTCAGGAGTGGGGAAGGCTTATGCATGAGCGCTAAACAGAAGGAATAATTCTGAATAAAATATGCATTGTGTCAAAATATTTGTTGTTGTAAATCAAATGTGACATGTAGAATTTTAATTCTACATATAAATGTATTTTTATGATCGCAGTAACTGTAAATCAAATGTAAGCTAGCTAATACAGCCCTAATTACAAGCTCAAATGAGTTAATGTGCATTCATCTTATCATATAAAATATAGTCAGTTTTATATTATTTTCATTTTTAATTTAGTGATTTTAAAATTTACATTTACAAAAAAACAAAGTCATTAAATCTTGGGCACATAAGATACATTTGGCTTAAGCCTGTATTTTGATTTAGTTAAGTTGCATTTTTTGTATACTTTTATTTTTGGACTGATAACGTCAAATAATTGTAAATGAAAGAGTCAGCGCATTATAATCAATGCGTTCCTGTTGGTCATTGTTAGTGGACCTCAGCTTTTATAGCCTGACCGTTAGCCTGCTCCGGACCAGGGTTAGTTTCGCAGCATAAGTTGCCACAGTGACTGAGCTTGAGTTATGTAGCTCAGTAGGCTGTCGCATTACCTTCTGATTAAGTATGCGGAAGTGTTTGTTTATGTAGGTCCTGTCTCTCATGGAAGTGAAGTCACACCCACGACAGATGACACGACAGGTAAACTTAATTCTTACTGATGTAATTTCAGTTTGACAACAGAAGGAGTAATAATTGCATGGACTGTGTGTGATACATTCAGTTGCTGCCTCATTTGATGATTCACAATCACTATCCACAACAGACTCCTCAACATTACTCGACTCTGAGTCCACCTCGCTTACATCAACAACAGCTACTCCAGTGGCTTTCTGTCACGGTAGGAGATCCAGTGTTTCCTCCGTGTCATGTTTTGTGATTGTTTTTGTACTTACGTTGTCTCCATGTGCTCGTTTAGTTGATTGTCATCACCTGGGTGTTGATTGTCTCGCTCCAGCTGATCTTCATCACACCTCAGCTACTTATACTCACCTCGCTCTCTCTCTGTTGTCAGATCCTTTCTCATGTCTTCGTGTCCTAGTTGGATTACCGTCTTCCGTGTTCGTGTGCTGGAGTGGATTAAGTGTTGTCGTCCTCGTGTCAGTGTTCCGGTCTGTTCCTGGTTTCAACCATTGACCACCTTCACCTGCACCGCCGACTTCACCACCCAGCTCTTCTCACGCCACCGTAGACCTTCCTTGCCATTGCCAACATCCTGGACTCTCTTTCTCAATAAACTACATCTGATCGTCTGCAATTGCTTCCTCCTCTTTTATCTGTCGTTACAGAAGGATCTGACCATCATGGAAGCAGCAGGCGATCGCTCCCCATCTCATCTGGAGGAATTTCTGCAGAGAGCCGTGGGTCGTATGGATCGCCAAGACAAGGCGATAGATGAGATGGGTCGAGCCTTCCAAGCAATGGTGACGAAGGTGTCCGAGCTCGCTCTCCAGACGCAACACCAACAACAACCGTCACCCGCTGCGCCTCCCACGCCACCCACACCGCCGATCGTCTCCGGGGGGATTTTCCAGCCCGAACCACGCCTCCCCATCCCGGAGAAATATGCGGGTGAGCCAGAGTTCTGTCGATCATTTCTGTCTCATTGTTCTCTGCACTTCGCCCTGCAGCCCCGCACGTTCTACACCGAGGAAATGAGGGTGGCATTCGTCTTATCACTACTTACGGGAAGGGCTGCCCTCTGGGGGACGGCGGTGTGGGAAAACCAAGACAGCTGCTGTGCCTCGTTCCACGCCCTTTCGGAAGAGATGAGACGGGTCTTCGACCGCTCCGTCGCCGGGAGGGAAGCGGCTCGCCTTCTCACGGACCTACGTCAGGGGGAAAGGTCCGTTTCCGATTACTCGATTGAGTTCCGCACCCTGGCGGCGGAGTGTAAGTGGAACGAAGAGGCGCAGTGGGATCACTTCCTGCATGGGTTGGCTGACCGCATCCAACAGGAGATCCGCGCCGTCGAGCTCCCCACTTCTCTCAATAGTCTGATTGACCTCACCATCAGAATTGACAATCGACTCGATCAAGCCGCCAGACGGAGGGGGAGAACAGTTCTCGCGAACAGACCGGAGGCTCAGTATCAGCGCTCAGATGTTGCGGTCAGCCCACCGGGAGATCTTGAACCCATGCAGGTGGGGCGAGCTCGGCTCTCCCGGGAGGAGAGGATCAGGCGGAGATCCCTGGGACTATGTTTATACTGCGGCAGTCAAGAACATCACATCCAGCGTTGTCCGGTAAAAAGACCAAGCCCGATAGTAAAACGGAGGCTACTATCGGGTGGGATCTCTGCCAGGAAGACCTCATCTACATCGACACTCCTTCCGGTGAGTCTACGGTGGTCCACCCACGCACTCGAGCATCACGCCTTGTTGGATTCTGGGGCAGAGGGTAATTTCATGGACTTCAAGTTCGCTTGTAAGCTTAACATTCCTCTCACCTCCCTCAAACACCCCATTGCACCCTTTGCTCTCAACGGACACAGACTACCAGTCATCACTCAGACCACCTTACCTGTTTCCCTCACCACATCTGGCAACCATACTGAGGAGATATCATTTTACATCACGGACTCACCTCAATCCCCCATCGTTCTCGGTCACACCTGGCTTCAGAAACACAACCCCAGGATCAATTGGCGCCTTGGATCTGTGGTTAGCTGGAGCGAGGAATGTCATTTGTCTTGTCTTTTGTCTGCTGGTGTTAATGTTTCTGAGTCTGTGTTTCAGGGGGAAGCAGTGGATTTGGCTAGCGTGCCCGCGGAGTACCACGACCTGAAGGAGGTGTTCAGTAAGTCTCGTGCTGATTCTCTTCCTCCTCATCGTCCCTATGACTGTGCGATAGAGTTATTGCCAGGTACTTCTCCGCCTAAGGGCAAGTTATATTCCTTGTCTATTCCAGAGACGGCGGCCATGGAGAAATATATATCCAGTTCTCTAGCAACGGGGTTTATCCGCCCTTCTTCTTCTCCAGCGGGGGCGGGGTTCTTTTTTGTGGGGAAGAAGGACGGATCCTTGCGACCTTGCATTGACTACCGAGGGCTGAACAACATAACGGTAAAGAATACCTATCCTTTACCGCTTATGTCTTCAGCTTTTGAGAGGTTGCAGGGAGCGTCCGTTTTCACTAAATTGGACTTACGTAATGCTTATCATTTGGTCCGCATCAGGGAGGGGGATGAGTGGAAGACTGCCTTTAACACCCCTAGAGGCCATTTTGAGTACTGCGTTATGCCGTTCGGGCTAACCAACTCGCCGGCAGTCTTTCAAGCACTCGTTAATGACGTGTTGCGAGACATGGTAGATCTGTTCATATATGTTTACCTGGATGACATATTGATTTTTTCTTCGTCTCTCCAGGAACACGTGCAACACGTACGACGAGTGCTTCTGCGGTTGCTAGAGAATGGATTGTTTGTCAAGGCGGAGAAATGCGTTTTTCATGCACAGTCGGTTTCTTTTCTAGGACACATCATTTCGACTGAGGGTGTTCGCATGGATCCTGAGAAGGTTAAGGCTGTGGTAAATTGGCCATCCCCAGAGTCTCGCAAGGCCCTGCAGAGATTTCTGGGGTTCGCCAATTTTTACCGGCGTTTCATTCGCAATTTCAGCCAACTAGCCGCTCCTCTGACCGCCTTGACCTCCCCTAGTTTGACGTTCAGGTGGTCAGACGCAGCTGAGGCTGCGTTTGCCAAACTGAAAAGCTGCTTTGTTTCAGCTCCCATTCTCGTCACCCCTGATCGCTCACGTCAATTCATAGTGGAGGTCGACGCGTCAGAGGTGGGGGTAGGAGCAGTGTTATCCCAACGCGCATCCTCAGACGGAAAGGTGCATCCGTGCGCGTATTATTCTCACCGTTTATCTCCTGCAGAAGTTAATTATGACATTGGCAATCGAGAGTTGTTGGCAGTCAAACTTGCACTGGAGGAATGGCGTCACTGGCTTGAGGGGTCGGGTGTACCTTTCATTGTATGGACGGACCATAAGAATCTCGAATACATTAGAACCGCCAAAAGACTTAACTCCAGGCAGGCTCGGTGGGCATTGTTTTTCGGTCGTTTCGATTTTACACTTTCTTACCGGCCGGGTTCCAAAAACATCAAACCCGATGCTTTATCCCGTCTTTTTGAGCGTTCCGATCGTACTGCTACTCCCGAGCCCATTTTACCGGGGACCATCATTATCTCCGCGCTCAGATGGGAGGTCGAATCGAAGGTGTTGACTGCCTTAGAAGGGGTAACGCCCCCGGCTCGTTGCCCATCGAACCGATTGTTTGTGCCGGAGGGGTTACGGTCAGACGTTCTCCAGTGGGGTCATTGTTCCAGTGTTGCTTGTCACCCAGGGGTTAGTAGAACTAGATTTCTAGTCAAGCAACGATTTTGGTGGCCTGGTATGGCTCGTGACGTCCACGATTTCGTCTTGGCTTGTTCGGTTTGCGCTATTGGTAAGACTTCCAATCGACCTCCAGATGGGTTACTCTTACCGCTGTCTGTCCCTTCAAGACCCTGGTCCCACATTTCGCTAGATTTTATCACCGCCCTCCCGCCCTCTAGAGGCAATACGGTGATTTTAACCGTAGTGGACCGGTTCTCGAAGGCGACTCATTTTATTCCCTTGCCCAAATTACCTTCAGCCAAGGAAACAGCGGTAGCTGTCATTGACCACGTCTTCCGCATACATGGCCTCCCGACAGACGTGGTTTCTGACAGAGGTCCCCAATTTGTGTCCAAATTTTGGCGAGAATTTTGTAAATTGTTAGGAGCGACTGTTAGTCTTTCTTCCGGGTTCCATCCCCAGAGCAATGGTCAAACCGAACGAGCCAATCAGGATGTCGAGAGGGTTTTGCGATGTTTGGTTTCCAATAATCCTTCGTCCTGGTGTCAGCAACTCTCAGTTGTGGAGTACGCACACAATTCTTTGCCAGTGTCATCTACGGGCATGTCTCCATTTAAGTGTAGTTTAGGGTACCAACCACCTAATTTTGTCAGTACGGAATCCGAGGTTTCGGTCCCCTCCGCACACGCACTAGTCCAGAGGTGTCACCGCACCTGGACCAGAGCTCGCAGAGCTCTGCTCCAGGCTAGGTCGCGCACCAAGGCTAAGGCCGATCGCCACCGGTCGAAGCCTCCCCGTTACGTCGTCGGTCAAAGAGTGTGGCTTTCTACCCAGAATATTCCTATGCGTTCCGTTTCTAACAAACTTGCTCCCAAATTTATTGGCCCGTTTTCTATTACCAAGATTATTAATCCGGTAACCGTGCGTCTTAGCCTTCCTCCGGCGTACAGGAGGATTCATCCCGTGTTCCACGTGTCCAAAATTAAATCGGTGATTTCTTCCCGTCTTAATCCGCCTGCTCCGGTTCCCCCCCCCGCCTCGTCTCGTTAATGGGGAGACCACCTATTCGGTTAATCGTATTCTGGACTCTAGACGGAGGGGACGCGGTTTTCAGTACTTGGTGGATTGGGAAGGTTACGGTCCGGAGGAGAGAAGCTGGGTTCCTGCTCGGGACATATTGGATCACCACCTTATAGATGATTACAATCTACAGGTAAAGCAGGCTGGGAACGTCAGGTGACGTCCTAGGGGAGAGGGTACTGTCACGGTAGGAAATCCAGTGTTTCCTCCGTGTCATGTTTTGTGATTGTTTTTGTACTTACGTTGTCTCCATGTGCTCGTTTAGTTGATTGTCATCACCTGGGTGTTGATTGTCTCGCTCCAGCTGATCTTCATCACACCTCAGCTACTTATACTCACCTCGCTCTCTCTCTGTTGTCAGATCCTTTCTCATGTCTTCGTGTCCTAGTTGGATTACCGTCTTCCGTGTTCGTGTGCTGGAGTGGATTAAGTGTTGTCGTCCTCGTGTCAGTGTTCCGGTCTGTTCCTGGTTTCAACCATTGACCACCTTCACCTGCACCGCCGACTTCACCACCCAGCTCTTCTCACGCCACCGTAGACCTTCCTTGCCATTGCCAACATCCTGGACTCTCTTTCTCAATAAACTACATCTGATCGTCTGCAATTGCTTCCTCCTCTTTTATCTGTCGTTACACTTTCTTACTAGCCCTGTTTTCTTTTGCTTTAGTCTTAGTTTTCCTTTTTAATACCGGTGTTATAAAAATACTCTGATCTTCTGTCATGTCAACATACACAGCATACTCTAATAAAGCCTGCTCACTGGCCTGAGAAACATCACTTTCATGCACAGTTTCATTTGCAGCACTCTAATTTTTATTGCTTTCACGATCGTCACTTCCACTTTTTTTCAACACAAGATACTGTATCACTTGCTTGTGCATGATTATGCATTTCGCTTGTATTGTGATCCTGATCTTCATTTTTCTCAGGGCACACGCGTATCACTTGACTTTCTTGTCCACAAAAAAAAAAAACACTTCATCGAATCTGAGGTAGCAAAAATAACAAAGAAAAACGTCAATTTTAAACTTCATTGCCAAATTAAGCTCTTCATTCTGGTTATTCAAGATCATGTGCACCTGTCTCCGAAAAGATACAACGTGCTTCAGCTGTGGCGATTTACAACCGAGTGGGATTTTCTTCATTTTTGACACAAGCTTTCCGTGTCTGGACAATTCCCTTTCAATGATTTCATTTTTAATAAACGGCGGGACATTTGACAATACTATTCTTTTTGCCGGCTGCACCAAAGGCCTGACTGGAGTGAGGGAATCATTCACAACAATCCCAGCTTCTACAACTTCATTCACTTTGTCAACGTTGTTCAAAAACATCACTATTGCACTATTCATTCTTGATGCAGAAAGAATGCAATCATGACCGACAACAGCAGCAACAGCGAGGACGCAGGTGCAACCTTAACGCAGTGCCGGCGCGTTAAACTTTCCAAACTCGCCTGCTGAGACGCCGCCATAGCGATCAGAACACACTGACCGACGACCCTCCTCACAAACACCGACAAACTTTCCACTATTTACCTCGCAACAGATAGGTAAAAATATAGAAAACTCACTCGCACCGTAGAGCTCACTCCAACACACACTCACGCTCCGCCCACAATTCCCCAGCATGCACTCGAGAGAGACTTTGACTTTAACAATCACTTTAATACAAAAGTTAAAAAAAACCTTCCTTTTCCTTCTTCTATTCTAAAACATTTAAATAGACAATAAAGCTTCACAAGTTCACAATAAGGCTTCACAAAAAAAACAAAAACTAATAAATAAAATTTCCGTCATAATCAACATCACAAATACATTGGTTCACACCCCATTTATATTTAAAAGTTTCAATGTCATTAACCAATTTGTAATAAGTGTACTCAATTTTTAATCGTAACCTTATTAACCCACTTAAGACAGACTCAACATCACAAGACTCATTACCATTCATTTTTTCTTTTCGTGACACCCATATAGCCATTTTAGCTTGTCCACATAAAAAGTTCATTAAGACATGGGCCTCTTTTTTACTCTTCTTATACTTCGGATCATATATGAAAACCATAGGTGAGAAAACTTCTCCCAAGGTCTGACACCACCCTTCTATTACTGGAACCAACTGTTGTAATCTAGTACAGTCTAAAAATAAATGAAAAACAGTTTCTGGTATCCCACAGAAAGGACATCCCTCCCTCACCTGTGGATCAAGACGTGCTCTGTGTCTGTTTGTAGCTATTATACCATGCACTAAACTCCACTGAAGATCTCCAGTTCGTTTCTCAATAGGAGGTTTGTACAAGGTCCTCCAGCTGCCCTTGGGGGAAGCACTTACTCCAAACACCTCTTGCCATTTAGACTCTTTTAACCTCATAAGAGCCTGAAAATGCAGTGTCTTGACACACAATGTGTACAATGATTTTTTTTATCAGTTTTACTGAAAAGTCCCAACTGAGGCGTCTTAAAAGTTAATAGTCCACCCTCAGTTCCTTCCCAGCTTCCAGTCTCAGCTGCAATGTTGACTTCTGGGAAATCACATATATTCAGTTCTCCATTATACGTTTCTAAGGAGAGTCTGTAACTCTGAGGCAAAAACTCAACTATCCAAGTCAAAATTCTCTTTGCCACTCTAATAGATCTTATTTCCATTTTTTCAGCAAAAATCTCAGCTGATATCCATTCACCTTCAGGTATTAAGTGTCCAATTTTAGTAATTTTTGCTGCCCACAGACTTTTCCTGAGTGATAGGTCTCTAAAAATGTCCATATTCAATGCAGAGTTAAAAAGCAAAGGTTCTTCTTTCTGCCACAAACTTTGTGCATTGCTTGACTCCCGAGAAAACTTAAGAAGTGTCCAAGCTTTTAGGAGTGATCTGTAAAACGATGTTAATCCTGCAAGTTCCTACCTATTTATGTCCATCAGGAACAAGTGGCGATCTAGTCCCATGTTCCCTGCTTTCTTCAATAGGGTGCACGCTATCCCAGCCCAGCTCACCTCCTTCCCATAGAGGAGTCTCTGGGCCACTTGAAGCCTGAAAGTCTTTAGTCTGGATCTGATGTCCACTAGGCCTTGTCCTCCTTCCTGTCTGGGCAGAGACAACACTGGAGCCTTCAGCCAATGCTGTCCTGACCAGAAAAAAATCCACCAGACATTTCTGAATTTGTCTCACAAGTTCTTCTGGAGGTTCAAGGATCACCATTCTGTGCCAAAGGGAAGAGGCTACAAGGTTGTTACATATCAGCACCCTTCCCCTGTAGGACAGCTGGGGCAGCAACCATTGCCAATGAGACAACCGCGCACGTACTTTCTCCAACAGGCCCTTTTTGCTTTCTATATTCATTTGTCCCCAAAAAAAACTCCCAAATATTTAAACCACCCCCCCCCCCCATTGTATTTACAATTAGGCCACACCACACAGCATCGCTTTTACCCCAGTTAACTCTGGCAGATGATGCCTTCCCATAACATTCTAGAGCATGCTTTACCACATCAACATCTCTATCTCCCCTGATTAAAACTGTTATATCATCTGCATATGCAGATAATTTGACAGATTGCTGGGAGTTTTGAAAGTTAATCTGTAACCCTGTTAAATCTTTCCTTAATTGACATAACAGCAGTTCTATAATTATACTATAAAGTTGGCCCGAAAGGGGACAGCCCTGCCTAATTCCCCTCTGTACTTTCACAGGGGTGCTTAGGCCACCAGCCATTTTTATCATACATGTGGCTTCAGTGTACAATAACCGTATCATTGAAATAAAATTATCACCAAAACCAAAGGCCTTTAAAGCATCAAAGAGTGTCAGTGACACTTTTTTGCAGAACTTCAAAGTAATCTTGACCAATAACATGCAAGAAAGCCTTATAAAAATCAGCAGACAGTCCATCTATCCCAGGTGCACGTCCTACAGAGAGTCCCATAGCAGCAGCCGATAACATCAATTTTTCTTGCCCTTTTTACGCTCTAGATTAAAAAAAAAAAAAAGTAGGAGCGTCCATTTCTCTTATTGTAACAAAACGACTCCTTACAAGAGCACCCTTCACTCTTTCATTTAAAATTGAGCTCAACAGGTTATTCTTTTCAGTCCACATATCTTTCAGGTTTACAGAGTCATTTTGCTCAACACCAATAATTTCTTTTTCAAGACATTCCAAAGACTTCTTTATACAACATGAAGAATATGATAAATATTGTTGACAAATTCCTTATTTGTACCTTCCCGATTTCCCACCATTGAATGCAATTTTCATAACAATTCTTCTCATTCTTCCAAGACTCCCAAAATGACTTAAAATTGTCCAAAAAAAGTATCCTCTAATAATTTATTATTAAAATGCCAATAATAACTTTTATGCTGTTTTTTTAATAAAGTACACTCAATAGTGACAAATTTATGATCAGATATTGAAGTGGGAAAAGTAGTTGCATTTGTAACTCTATTCCTCATATTACGTGACGTATAAAGTCTATCCAACCGTGCAGCAGAAACCGTCTCATTACTAATCTTCACCCATGTATACTGACGCGTTAACCGATTATACTCTCTCCATACATCAGATAGGTTTAGATTTTTAATCACATTGGCTAAGCACAATACACTCCTTAAATGAGGTTCCTCACCATTCCTGTCCTTTGTAAAATCCAATGTACAATTGAAATCTCCCCCTAAGATAATGAGATCTCCTTCATGTTGTTGTCTTAAAAAAACTCTAATTTATTGAACAATTGTATTCTCTCTGCACCTATATTTGGAGCATAAATATTCACAAAAAGAAAAATTAGATTACTAATTTCTGCCCTAACAATCAGCAATCTCCCTCGAACAACTTAATTTCTTGACAAGATTTTTTACTTTAACCATAGGGGAAAAAAGTACTGCCACTCCAGCACTCAAATTGGATCCATGACTCAAAACTTTCTCTCGTTCCCACCATAGGCCCCATTCAGCCTCATTACTTTGATCACTGTGAGTCTCCTGTAACAAGACCACACCTGTATCTTTCAAACGTATAATCTCTGAAAGTAACCTATTCTTTCTCCCATCCCATTAACATTCAGAGATCCCACCCGCAAGACATCCATGAGAAATATAGAGAGAAATAAAGAAAAAGTACAGAGAAAAATAGATTTAGCAGGTCTCATTACTATTGCGTTTTGCCTTCCCCCTTGTTATACGTTCCTTCCCTATTTGTTTTCCTTGTCTAATAACAGTTATGTGCTTTTTTAACCCGAAACCTCTTTTGCTGTGAAAGTTCTTCAACGCTATTCGTTTTCCTCGCCCATACAACAGAGGCAATAAACTTTTCAAGATCTGGGAAAAAATCACTGACTTCTACACCTGTTTTTCCTTTTGTTTCATCTAAAAAAGAATTGATCTGTTCAAGAGTATACATATCTTTTTCAGCCACTTTTGCCATATCAGATATATCGGACCACTGCTCTCCATTTCTCAAACTAGCATCAGTACATTGTGACATTTCATCTAACTCATCAATCATATTTTCTTCAGCACCACCTACTGGTATTTCTTTGATATCGCACAATTCTTCATCACCTCCCTGACCTTCACTGTCATCATTTACATCAGTTATATTCTCAGCAACTCAAACCAGCTTCTCCATACCACCAGTATTTAAATGAACATCACTCACCTCTTCTGAGGCTGCTTTCACCTGTCTCCGTTCTCTGTCCTGCTGACATTGTTCCGCATTATTAACATCTCCACGCGATGTAGATGGCCTCGGATCGTCTTTATGTGGGCATGTAAAACGTTTGTGCCCCAGGTCGCCGCAGTCAAAGCATTTTAGATTTTCAGTGCTTGCATAAACCATGTACGAGTTCTCTCCTTGATTAACTCGGAATGAAACTTCCAAAGTACGCTCCGGCGAAGTCAGAAACATTAAAACTTGGCGGCGAAAAGATGTGACGTGTTTAAGCACGATGTTTTTACAGCCTAAAGGAATCATTCTCACTGGACTTGCTATTTTTCCGAATCTTAGCAACTCTTTCGTTATGACATCATTACTAATAAAAGGTGGGACATTCGAAATCGTTATTTTTGTTGCTGGAGCGGATAGTGGGTTAATCGGGACAAACATTTCCTTTACCCATATTCCGCTCACAGTCAGCTGATTTATTAGAGTTTCAGATCTCAAAAAAACCACAACCGCTTTGTTCATGCGTGAAGCTGAAACGATATTTTCAAAACCTACTTTTTCCCCCAACAACTACAAGTAGTTCCTCTATTGTCACACCGGCCTCTGGTACACACCTGCACCCATTTCGGAGTGTTAGATTAGGTGACGTTTGCCCAGGAATTGACGCCATCCCGGCGTCTACAATTCCACGGGCACACGATGAAAAACTTTTTAAGTAAAAAGTAACGAGGGAAAAGGCAAAAAAAAAAAAAAAAAAAAAAAAAAAAAAAAAGAAAGAAAGAAAAGAAAGACGAAAAGAAAAGAAACATAAGCTTAAGATAAATTAAGGCTTTTCACCAACGCTCTCAGAGCCCCAATCAGTCTCCACTCCGACACCCCCCCAACAGTCACACCGAGAGAGAGAGAGAGAGAGAGAGAGAGAGAGAGAGAGAGAATCTTGGAATAGCAAAAGGTTTGTAGGCCAAACAGATTTCCATAAATGCAGTTCTTCATTTACATGTTAGCATGATTTAACAATAAACTAACTTTACACCCAGCAACTAATTTTTTCCCTACTTGCATTCATTAAATCATAATTTGCTTTCAAATGTCCACACCTGTAGTTAGTTGTAAATAAGAACTCTTTTTTTTTTTTTTTAATACTTACATCCACAGAGATGCATTTGCCGGACAGTGGCGTGGACAACCCTGGTTTTAGTAGTGTAGGTAAAAAAATAAAAAAAATGCTGCAGAAAATAAAAGGATAATAAAATACTTTTTTAAAGTTGCCTTTTATTTCTAGACAGCATCCACTGAACTCATAAGCCGTACAGTAAGTTGAGCTTCGTGCATGTGCATTTACACTGAGACTATTGTATGATGTGCAGTTTGACAATCTGTTGAGTTGTGTTGTTCTACAGGACAGTGAGCACACCTCCTTCGCTGACGAGTGGGTCCAGCAGGGCCCCAATCTTCCTCCTCTTTTCCCCCCTCATCCATCTCCACCTCCTCCTCCTACACCTCTTCCCATTTTACCTCCTTGGCAAGATCTAGAAGATGTAACGGGAGTATTAGATGTAGCATTTAAACTCATTTGCAGCTGTCACTGTTTTGGTAATGCCCCCCCCCCCCCCCCCCCGCATTATTTTGCTGATGATGAAGAAGATTTTTAATAAATATATATATATTTTTAAAAACAGAGATCACTATGGTGTCCTTCTCTCATTATTATTGATCATATAACATTATTACTGGTCTATACACATATTTCTCTGAAAAGGAAACCTGAGACAATTTAAACTGATCTATTTTTATTATTTATTTTTCAATGTAAACAATGTGGCAGGAGAAGGTTCTTGGGGGTCCCAATACATTAATAAATAATCAATGTTATTATTGGTAATATACTTGCTGGATAGATTAATTAGAGTTGTGCAAAGAGATGTACAGATATTCACAGAAGGTGCTGGAACTCTACAGATCATACTTAGAAGGGAGAGGCTATTATGTGAGTCTAGGAGAGCATAAGTCTAAGTGGACGTCCATGACATGCGGAGTCCCACAAGGCTCAATTCTTGCACCGCTCTTGTTTAGCCTGTATATGCTCCCACTAAGTCAAATAATGAGAAAGAACCAAATTGCCTACCACAGCTATGCTGATGATACCCAGATTTACCTAGCCTTATCTCCAAATGACTACAGCCCCATTGACCCCCTCTGCCAATACATTGATGAAATTAATAGTTGGATGTGCCAGAACTTTCTTCAGTTAAACAAGGAGAAAACTGAAGTTATTGCATTAAGAAACAAATAAGACGTTCTGATGGTAAACGCATACCGTGACTCGAGGGGTCAAACAACTAAAATCAAGAATCTTGGTGTGATTCTGGAGACAGACCTTAGTTTCAGTGTCATGTCATTAGACAGCTGCAGCTCATCCAGAACGCTGCTGCCAGGATTCTGACTAGAACCAGAAAATCTGAGCATATCACACCAGTCCTCAGCTCCTTACACTGGCTTCCAGTTACATTTAGGATTGATTTTAAAGTACTTTAACTCCTATAGAAGTCACTAAATGACCTAGGACCGAAATATATTGCAGATATGTTCACTGACTATAAACCTAACAGAGCACTCAGATCACTAGGATCAAGTCAGTTAGAAATACCAAGGGTTCACACAAAACAAGGGGAGTCCTCCTTTAGTTACTATGCTGCCCGCAGCTGGAATCAGCTTCCAGAAGAGATCAGATGTGCTAAAACATTAACCACTTTTAAATGCAGACTCAAAACTCATGTGTTTAGCTGCATATTTATTGAATTAATGTATAATCATTTTCTGTTCTTAACGGTTTTAAATGAATTTTAAACTTCTAAAAAAAAGTTTCCTTTATGATTGTGATTATTTGTTTATTAAAAGCACTTTCAATTACCACTGTATATGAAATATGCTATATAAATAAACTTGCCTTGCATGGCCTATAGTGTTTGTGTTGTTTTTTTATTGTTATAAATCCAATATAATTTTTTTTAGCAATAAATACAATAACACCTTTTTTAGTTTTCTGATAAATCTTATAAGTCCTTCTAGATCATTTGTCCAGTTAACTTAACCCAAATTATGTATCATCTAGAGACCCTGAAGAAATGAAAGCTATCGTACTATGTTGCCTACTAGTGAGAGCCACAGGATAACAAAAATAAAAAAAAATGTTTGTTGATTAGAGAGAGAGAGAGAGACTTTTGACTGTAGAATGTCCTTTATTTATACATTACAAAATAGCTTTTTTGCTTTTATGGGAAAAAACACACAAGTTTATACATTCCCAAGCTATAAAAACATGAATAAATAAATAAAAGACCATAAACACTCAATTACAAACCTTCTCAAAAAATATTAATTTTAAATCCTTCAAAACCATCAGGTTCACATAAAAACCCATCAACTCCCCAAAAAAGATTTACAAAAAACCATCACATTATTAGTAAGTTTGTAAAAAGCATATTCCAACGTTAGTCTTTTTTTAATAAAAAAATTAACCATAAAAACAGGATCTGTTTCACCCCCCCTTTGCTTCCACTTTATTTTTCCTTGTAACCCAAATTGCAAGCTTGATTAAACCATACAAAAAATTTAAAATAATCACTTTCTTCTTTTTATCAACGGAGTACTTTAGACCATAAATGAACAGATTAAAACTAAAACAACCCAACAGTCTTATACTCCAACATTTTGCCAATTCTAAAATATTTTTTAAACGAGAACATTGCATAAAAACATGTAAAACACTCTCAGACTCACCACAGAAAGGACATCCCTCCCCAACTAAAGGATCTAACCGTGCTATGTGTCTGTTCGTAGCTAATATCCCATATACAATTCTCCATTGAAGATCTCCTATTCTCTTCTCAATGGGTCTTTTGTACAGGGACCTCCAGCTTCCTCTCGGGGAAGAGTCTGACTCCAACACTGAAGTCCATTTTGTTCCTTTGAAGTCTTTAAAAATGTTATAGTTGCAGTTTTTAACACACACTCTGTAAAGAGTTTTCCTGGTAAGCGTTCTAAAACAACTCAACTCGGGGATTTTCATAGTCACTGTGTTTCCAGGGGTTTCCTCCCAATCTTCATCCTTTAGGGAGATTTTAAAATCAGGGAAACCACACGCCTCTTTACAGGTTTTTGGAGCAGTAACATTTAAAAAGTCTCTTGCTGCTCTTGGGAGTGCCGACTCTAGTTCGTTAAACAACCGTTGGGTGGTCCTTACGGATCTGAAGCCCACCATATCAGCCAGTTCCTTTGCCTCCATCCATTCACATCCTCTTCTGAGATCGGAAACCTTAGATATCCCAGCACTAGTCAGTGCAACTCTGATGGCATCAGAGGACAAACAAGCAGTGTGTAAGAGATCATTAAAAAATAAGGGCTCTTCTAGGATCCAGGCATCAGGACTCTCCCATTCTCTGGAAAAATTAAAAGTCTGCCACAGCTCCAATATATTACTATAAAAGGGTGTAAGTCCTCCGAGTGAAGTTCCATTAAAGTTCATTAAAAACAGTTGTCTGTCCAAGCCCATTCTTCTGGTCTTGAGAAGCAGGGCACACTCAACGTCCATCCACACGTGAGGCTGATGATAGAGGAGGCGTTGGACCGCCATCAATCGAAAGGTTGCCAGCCTCGCCTTTATGTCGATGAGTCCCTGTCCACCTTCATGCACCGGTAGGTAGAGCATCGCTGGCTTTAGCCAATGTTGTCCAGACCAGAAGAAGTCCACCAGCATCTTTTGAATCTCTCTGATTAAAACCATCGGTGGGTCGAGGACCATGAACTTATGCCAGAGTGTTGAGGCGATCAGATTGTTGGCGATCAGAACTCTTCCCCTATACGAAAGCTGGGGTAGCAGCCATTTCCATTTAGACAACTTGGCCCAGACCCTATCTACTAATCACTCCCAATTTTTCTTTTCAAAGTCATCGTTACCTAAAAATACCCCTAAATATTTAAAACCTGTTTTATTCTTCCATTTAACATTTTTTGGAAGTTTAGGCAAGTTAAAAATATTACTTTTGGATCTAAACCGTAAGGCTTCTGTTTTTTCCCAGTTAAGTTTGGCAGAAGAAAGTTTGCCATACATTTCTAAGCTTTCTTCTAAGCATTGCACATCTTTTGTATTTTTGATTACAACGGCAACATCATCAGCATATGCAGAGAGAACAAAAGCTTCTTTTCTTAAGCCTCCTGTTATAACTATGCCCTTTAATTTGTTCCTTATCATGCAAAGTAAAGGTTCTATTGCTAAACCGTAAAGCTATCCTGACATCGGACATCCCTGTCGAATGCCTTTCTCCATTTTTCCAGGAACGCTTAACCCTCCTCCCACTTTTATCAAACATGAAGCGTCATGGTATAATACCTTTATCCAAGATAAAAACTTTTCACCAAAACCATAGCATTTAAGAACATAAAAGAGATACTGGTGATCTGCACGATCAAAAGCTTTCTCTTGATCAAGAGAAACAATCCCAAAGTCCACATTGTACAGTTTTGTATACCTTAAAATATCTCTCATTAAAAACAGGTTATCATAAATAGATTTCTTGGGAATACAATAAGCTTGGTCTTCAAAAATTAGCTTGTCTAACACTTTTTAAGTCTGTTAACAAAGCACTTAGACAGTATTTTGTAATCTGTGGTGAGTACAGACACAGGCCTCCAATTTTTTTAACATAAGCAAATCTCCTTTTTTGGGGATTAGAGAGAGAACGGCCCGCTGACAACTTTTAGGGAGCATATTCAGATTAAAACTTTCCTTTAAAACACAAAACAAATCTTGTCCAATAACTTCCCAAAATGACTTGTAAAACTCTGCCGGCAGACCATCAATGCCTGGAGCTTTCCCTTTGTTAAGCTGATGAACTGCTTCCGTCACTTCTCCGAAACACAGGTCACTTTCAAGATTTTGTGCAGTTTGTTCATCCAATACTGGCAGATCATTAAAAAAGTCACTTGATGGATAGAAGTCAGTCTCTTCTTTTGCATATAAATTAGTGTAAAAGTCCACAGCAAGCCTTCTCATCTCCTGAGGATCTGAGGTAACTGTCCCGTTTGCTTTTCGAATGCCATGCATAACATTGTTCTTCCAGGTTGAAGAAGAAGGTTGTTGGAGCATCCATATCCTGCACTGATATAAACCGTGCTCTGACCAAAACTGCTTTAACCCTCTCCTGAAATATATCTCTTAATTCCTGTTTTTTTGTCTTTAAGCGTTCTTGTAAACAAGGATCATTTTGGTTCAGCAGGCTATTTTGAATTTCACATATCTCTTTTTCTAAAACATATAAAGTATATTTGAGCTCGTTTCTTGTATGTGATAAAAATTGTTTACTAAAAAGTTTAATCTGAGCTTTCCCCACTTCCCACCACTGCAGGAGATTGTTAAAATCACTTTTTTGAGTTACCCAATAACTCCAAAATTGTTTAAAATTTTTGCAGAAGTCGTGATCTAAAATAAGTCTGGTTTCAAACCTCCAAAAATAAAAACGAGGTGTTGTATGCGACAATAACACATGTAAAGTGATCATATGGTGGTCTGAGATAACGTTTGGGATTATTTGTGTGTCCATTGCTCTATTATACATAGTTTTCTTCATATAAAATCTATCGAGACGAGCAGCACTTATTCTATTGTTAGTAACTAGTAATCCAGATGTACTGTTTCACTCCTTCATTCTTTCCTCTCCAAATATCAATGAGTTCTGATTGTTTTAACATTTTTACATTTTAAAATGTCATAACATTTTTTAGGGATAGGGCAGATGATGGATGAGGTTTTTCACCATTCCTGTCAGTAATAAAATCTATAGTACAGTTCCAATCTCCACCCATAATTAAAAAATCATCTTGATCTAAATCATAAAGAACTTTCTTAAGTTTCTGAAATAACCTAACCCTAATTCGATCACTTCCTACTGTGGGAGCATAAATATTAATAAAAACAAAAACCTTACTGTTTATTTCTACTTTTAAAACAAGGAGCCTTCCTTTTTCTACTTCCTGTTTTAATAAAATATTGATCTCTGTTTTCACTGAGAAAAGTATTGCCACCCCTGCACTTACATTAGTGCCATGGCTTCAAACACACTCACCATCCCACCTCAAACCCCAATCTGTTTCATTTGCTTCATCACTGTGTGTTTCTTGAAGAAACATCACATTAATCTCTTTAGGTCCAATACACTCTTTTAAAAAAGCTAATTTATTTCCATCCCTAGCCCCATTTATGTTCAAAGATCTTACTCTTAGGATATCCATAGAAATAAAAGAGGGAAGGAGATCAAATAAGATCAGAAAAGTGAAGAGAAACCTGAAAGAGTTGTAGACACCCATGTGATCCTTATTTTAATTTACTTCTCTTATTTCGAACTTTCTTTGAACTTTGCCTAATTGCCGTTATGTGTTTCTTTAACCTAAATCTCTTTTGTTGGGACAGAACTTAATTGCTGCACTCACTGCGAATTTTTATCACTGAATCAACAAACTTGTTTAAATCGGGGAAAAACTCTGCAAGTTCAACAGTTTTGCCTTTGGTTTCATCCAAGAAGTTGTTAATCTGTTCAACAGTATACAACTCTCCTTCATAAGCCTTATCCATATCCACATCAAAACAGGATTCATCATCTCTAATGCTTCCTTCAGTGACTTCAGACTGTCCATCCACCTCCTCATCACTGCTCTCCACACTCCTCTTACTCAAAGCCTCTTCAGCATTAGCACCATCAGTACTCTGCTGAACACTTGCAGCACTGACGGCACTGACACTAGGCATTTGGCTATCATTAACAACACTAACCGCTTCTCTTACCTCAGTGTTGATCACTTTGACCGTCTCTGCCTGTACACTGCCTTCCGTCGCTACACTTTGTTGCTCATCTGTCCTCGGGCCCTGGTTCTCCTCTGCGCGTTGTTTATGTGGACAGACGAAGCGTTTGTGGCCGATATCTCAAAAAAAAACACAAAACAGCGTAAACTGTCTGTGCTCACGTACAGCATGTATGAACTGTCTCCATGAGACACGGAAAGAGACATTAAGTGTTTTGTCCGGCGAAGTTAAAAACATATACAGTTGTCTCCTAAAAGACAACACGTGTTTTAACGATGCGTTCTTGCATCCGAGCGGAATCATTTTCACCCCTCCAGCAATTTTCCCGAATCTAGACAACTCCTTTACAATTAAATCATTGGAAATGAAAGGCGGTACATTTGAAACCGTGACTTTTGTAGCCGGGGCAGATAAGGGTGTGACGGGCATGTACGTTTCCTTAACCCAAATTCCGTTTTCAATCATTGTTTTTACTAAGTGTTCATTTTTTAGAAACACTACAACAGCTTTGTTCATCCTAGAGGCCGAGTTTATGTTTTCGTGGCCGATTTGGTCCGCGACTGCGAGGAGAACATCTTCTATGGTTGCGCCTGATTCCGGCGCACACCTGAACCCATTCCTGAGAGAGCGAGAGTCGACGCTCCCCGCTCCGGGGCAGACGTCATTACAGCCTCACGCTCCCCACTCACTCAATCACACTGACTAACACTAATACAAAAGAAAAAAAAGAAAAAAAAAGAAAAATAATGCCCAAAGAAATGGGGGAAAAGAGGAAAAGAAAAAGACAAACAAAAAAAACGGTTAAATCAGAAAAAATCTTGAAAAACCGTGCGCTCCCCCACATGCAACCCAAACACCACACTCTCACTACCGAGCATGCAACACACCGAAGAGAGAGAGAGAGAGAGAGAGAGAGCGAGAGAGTGAGTGTGTAGTGGGTTTCATATTAGGCTGTCAGACATTACAGTCCCGTGGTGAACTACCTGTCGTCTTCCGCTGGGGGCGTGTCTCCAGAAGAGCTCGTCAGAGGAGCGGGAGCCCGGCTGTCACTCAAAGTGGACTCGTGATTCTGCCGCATCATCTGCTCTATTCGGAGTGAGACCGTCGATCGGTCGAGAATCAAGGTAAAAAGAGAGCAAAAAGAGATAAACAGCTTTGGTTTTCAATATCTGCATTGAATGAAACGGCAAACAGATGCATTTGTTTTTTAAAATTGGCGACAGTCGATTGGTGTAATTGGACTAATAACAATACTAGTAATAATAAAGTAACAGTTACATTGAAAATTCATCATTAAGCAGGCTCTTTTATCCTGTTATTCTAGTTGGGGTGCATTTCTACTGTCAACCTTTTCTGTGCTGACGATCAAGCATCTTAAACTTTCCGGGCGTGCGTCTGTCGAGGGTGACCCGTGTTACATTGTAACATGCTGCAGAACAAGCACGCACGCGCAACAGAGAACATTTCCATACAGAAACGAGGGGACCGATTTATTATCCTTTTACACCAGTAACGACGGGCTTATAAAGGGGATGTGTCGATATGTGATCGATTATGCACGATCATGTGTTATTCGTTGTTGTTCTACCGCTAGTCGAAAACACGTCATCCTAAATCATTGTGTACACTTGGTTTCCAATACCGTTTTTGCATCTAAGGATGTTCCCTCTAAAACATGATACTTCCAACTATAATTTTATCTTCTGTGTTTTCCTATCAGGATAAGAAAATGATGGATTAGCAGCTCGGAAGATGACCTGGACTTGCCTTTTGAGGAGTCCATGATTGGTCGGCTGAATTCCTTAGAAAAGTTTGCAAGTGAAGAATTCCACAAACTGAAAGAAAGCAACAAAAGCCTCCGCGAGTCATTGGATGACCAAATGATCAGTGACATGGCTGCACTTGAGAGCGAGCTCAGCACCTTTAAAATCTCACGTAGCAGAGCAAGGCCAAGAGATAGAGGAGCTGAGAAAGCAGCTGGAAGGAAAGGGCAGCGGTGCTCCTGCCCACTCAGGAGGCCAGAAGAGACCAGCTTCCTCGGCCGAGTGTGCTCCTGAATGGAAGCAGAGACGGTCCGAAGAGCTGGACAAGATCCTGGAGCCATTCTGGCCAGAGAGATCAGATGCACGAGAGAAGCTGACTGAAAGGTAGTGATGTGACATTTGAACCGAGGCGTCGGAGCTTGTGTCCAGAAAAAAGGGGCGTGCCAGATGAAGCTGCGATTCGAGGCTTGTGTTGTTAACATGGAAATCACGTGACTGATGACAAACGAGTGCTGAGTCCCAATTCGCCTACTTATACTACGACCTAAAAGTATGTACTTTTTTTGTGAGGGAAAAGTACATACTTTTGAGTGTGTAGCAAAAGAGTATGCACGCTCTGGTACATAATTCGATGACGTCATGCAACGTGAACGACAACGTGGTTGACTAGTTACGCACACCACAACTGTTAACGTTTCATTCATTCTTTATGTCCAAATTCTATTTACTATTCCCATCATTTTTTCTCATCGTTTTTTTTCACAATACATTTTACTATGTGTGATTCTACCAAGTTGAGGAGTGAAGAAGCAGGGCTGCGTCGTCGTAGAACCAAACGCAGGTCGTTTGTGAGGCGACTGGTTCTGACGTTCATGTGCAATGTGTGTAACGAAATAAAATATAACTTTAATTAGGGTTAAACATTTGAATTCTTACACTTAAAAGCTGAGGGCGCATCTCCGTTGCTGCATCCGGCTGCCATGTTTACATCACCGCAAAGCCATCGCAAAGCTCCTCCCTCCCGTACGAAATGGGTTGTGGGCAATATTAGCACTAGAGTGTGCATTGATCTGCACTTCGAATTCTAACCGGAAATAGTAGACCATCCAGGTATCTTTGGAATACTATTTTCAACATACTACGATTTGGGACGTACTAATTCTAGTTTCGCATACTATTTAAGACGGATAGTATGCAAATTGGGACTCAGCAGAGGCCTCGGTTTGTGTGGACACGTCATCGGTTCGGTCTGAGTGTCGTTTCCGGATAAAGGGGGTTTGAAACTCACGCACCTTGTGGGTGTTGTCAGGAGTAGATGAATCAGTTGTAGTAGAGGTAGAGTTAGATAGTTGTGTCGTCATCATTATTGTGTCATATGTGTTAGGGATGTATATTATTAGATTATATCAGGTTATATTAGTTATAGTATATTGTTATTATTAATTAAAGTAGTTATAGTATTGTTATATTAATTAAATAACATTTTTTGGATTGCTTTGGTTTTTTGGATTTGGACTGGACTGCTTTTTGATTTGGATTGTCCTTTTGGATTTGTTTGCTTTTTGTGACCTCTTCCTTCTTCCTTGTAATGGAGCCAGCAAGAAAGAGGAATCCTCCTCTGTCTGGGAGTTTTTTAAATGGTTGGTCACAATAAGGTATGTGTATTATTATTGTTTTACTGTCTTGATCTAATAATAATACTCACTATAAGGCTGTATTATATTTCATGTCTATTCATTTATGTTTCTAGGTGAAATGCTTGCTGTTCCTAAAGAAGCTGACATACAACAATAACACCTCCTCCATGCTCAGGCATTATCGAGCACTGCACGAGCATCCACAGACCACTTTTCAATCAAATCAATATTTATCCAAAGTGAATCTCACAAGATCTGAGGATCCACTAGTATATTGGGCTCAACATAAACATCTGTATCCTCAGTTATACCAGCTGACACTGACATTTTTATGTTCCCCCGTATCCTCTGTTCCATCGGAAAGGATCTTTTCCAAGGCTGGAGAGGTTCTGTCCAAAAGGAGGAATTTTCTAAGCCCCGACACAATTCTGTTCCTCAATAAAAAGAATGTGTGATCCTTCCTTCACCCACCCAGTGTTGCAGTTTATTCCTCTAAAGCCATAGTCCCATGAACACAACACTGCACTAAAACTAGTAACAGTTTACTTCACAAAACACACCAGAAACAATTCTTAACCTTTCCCACCCCACACTTTTCTGTTGTAATTTGCGTTATTACACTCCCTCCACCATAAGAACTACACTCAACACAGTCTCACTTCTGTTGTTCCTACGGTCACTATCCAAACAATTTATGAATAATGAATGAACTGTGTGTGACAGTTGTCTCTGCACAAGTAAATTCAGACAGACAGAGAAACATATTTTATTTGATACCCAGGCAATGGACAAATGTCTGCTCAGGTCATTGATTCAGTATGTTTTTATTGGTCTGCTATTTCTTTGCACAGTAGCTAGGTGTCACTGGTGAGCAATAATGAATGAAGCTTCGAGTAATGAACCTTTTGGGGAAGCAATGGGCTGCGAGGTCTCAGTGGTTCAGGAAGCCTCATTTTGCCATCAATACTGAAAGGCAACAGGCCTTCTTCAGCTATATGATGGATGTGCTGAAAATCAAAAGGTGAGAGCGCTTTAAGACTCTTAACGGTTTGACAGGTTCTCTGAATAGAAGTCATGTCATGTGAAACTAAAAACAACCTCCTGATATTTCTGTCAGGTGTGACTTGTTCTGTGGGTCTACTCACAGTCCTGTGTTTGTCTTGTCCTCCGTCAGATCGTTTGTTACTGGTTCTCTGATGGTCTCGCTCCATGCAGTGTCCTCAAGTCCCAGTTTGTTTGGAGTTTCCTCGTGTCTGGGACGGTTTACTCGAGTTGGTGTGTCACCATTGTAGCTTCCTGTTTTCGGTTCGTGTCTTTGAGGATTCTGCCCACTGCAGTCCCAGCGTGCCAAGGAAAACTGCCGACCAGAGACTCGTGCCTACTATCTGACCTGGTTTGTTCTCTTGAGCATTTAAATAAACACCACAGTTCATTCGCAACTGGATCCAGTGTTTCTGTCAGATCATAGAAACCTGGAGACGAACGCGACGACGGTCCTCAGAGAAGGGGTTTCCAGGGGCGTCTGGGAGGAGGACTGGACTCCTGCAGGAATTACAGGGACATTCCAGCAACACCTTGTAGAAAAAATAAAAAAAATCATATTACAGAGAGACAAAAGAAACTCTTCCAGAAGCGAGAACTAAATAGGCTCAAAAAA
The DNA here is from genome assembly GCF_003368295.1 of Carassius auratus. NCBI lineage: Eukaryota > Metazoa > Chordata > Actinopteri > Cypriniformes > Cyprinidae > Carassius > Carassius auratus. The sequence continues at coordinate 3,265,942 of NC_039282.1, forward strand.
ATGGTTGTTTAGGAAGAAGTGGACCTGCTCCGTTGGCTTTATTATTTTGCATTCTGCATTATTTTGTTAATGTTTGTGTTCAGTTTTCACGTATAAAGAGCGTTGCAGCATTTAGAAGCACAACACAACGATAGACTGTTATAACCACACTCTCTAAACATTTATATAGAAGTTTATTTGATCTATTTTATTTACCTGTGACATTTTGTATTTTATTTTTGATGATTCTTCCATTCTGTTTTGATCGTTTCTTTTGAACATTAAACAGTTTTTGTAGCAATATCTGTCAAACTGTGTGTGTCTTCATCAGTGCCCACAGGTGTCAGTTAAAGCTATATTCTAGGGGACACTGTGGGTTCACACTAATTCCCATCCCCCTCTGTGACCCCTCCGTGTTGTAAATCAATCCCGTTGACTTGCGCTGCTGGTCCGTCACAGACACGATCTTCTGCTGATCAAGGTAATAGACAGTTCGCTCGTTTTTCAAGTGATGTTTGTACATATGCGTTCACACACGTGTGGTTTTGAGACTTCTGAGTGGATAAATAACTGTTACATGGGTAGCAGTTGGCCGTACAGATGATCTAACTTTTAAATGTTATTACCCTGTAGTACTTTGACTATAGCAAATGTGCAGTAACCGTGAAACACTGATTAATTTATCCCTCTTGATCAAATTGTATATTATTATAAACACCCCTGGATCTTTATCATTTGCACTTTTTGAAGGGTGCTTATTTGTCATTTTTTCATGCTTGATCTGACAGAAATGAACTTTGCAACAGAATATTTCAAAGCATGACAATGGATGAAGGTAAGACTTGATTTAGTTGAAATGATACTGCCATGCAAAATTTGGTCCCACTCTTTCAAATGTCTTTAAAGTATGTCATCAAATGATTGATTGAATGAATAAATGAATGAACGATTAATTTTAGGTTAGGTAAGTCGTAGCTTGCGTGCTGTGTATCAGGGATAAATTAGGAATTGTTATTTTATTGTGTTTTTATTTTTATTCTGTGCGTTTATATGTTTACACAGTTGCTGTATTGCTGAAGGATAACCAAAAGGAATAAGTTACAACTAGGGCTTCTTGCACAGAAACCCCTTTCCTAATTCACATTCTCTATTGCTTTTAAGAGAGAAAAGAAAACGATACAAGTTAGTACAACAACATGTTGTGCGGCTTATTAATGAGAGCGAAGTCGAAATGAAGAGGCTTGAACATCGTCTGCTGTCTCTGACCACACCTCCACGAACAAACAGTAAAATATAGATGCACACACATTTTCACCCATATTGTTAAAGTTTTTTTTATTATTATTTTTATTTATTTATTGAAACCTCTTTATTTGTTATTGAACTGTACTAGCTTAACTCAAATGTATTTATTTAGTATATGTAAGGCAAGACATTTCAAATTATTGTTGTGTCGTCACCTTGAATTAAATAATTTATCACTGTGTTATCATCCAGCTTTTAACAGCAAAAACAGAAGCAGTTGAGCCAATTTATGGAAAACCACAAGAATTCAGTCCAAGCATAGATCAGTGTGAGTTACATACATTGTGTTTGTGATTAAACTCTGGGAAAGTTCTTTGAAAGGTGACATACATTTAATATGTATTTAAATACAGGCATTACAGATGCATGGGGAGGAAAGAAGATGTATGTGCTGCTTTCAAAAATAGGGCCCTACAAAATCTTTTCTGACATACATAAAACTTGTCCTGGTAAGGGCTCGAGAGGGAGGTACACAAACATGTTTTTATTTTTTACTTTGTCATAATGCACAATAAACACAACATGTTTGCACTTTCATGTTGTTGTCAGCAGGTCATCAATGCACCTTGAGATCAAGAAATTCAATGTTCGGTCAACAGAGCGCACCTTTTATATTCACCACTTTAATAATTATATGAAACTGAATTCTTTTGGAAGCTTGATCCTAAGTTGTCCACTAGACTGCAGCAGAGGTGTAAGTGTGCCTCTCCTCCGACACTGCCTTCTTCATCATCGGCTCCAGAATAAAGTCTCATAAAGTTACTGATAACTTAGTGCTCACTTGTTTCCACCTAATGCGTTACTTCCAGTGTGAACTGAAATGTTAGGGGAATGAAACGTCCAAGGTTCAAACCTAAGGTCTGAACCTGGTTCTGCTCTGTCTATCCATCCACTGACCAATAAAGCCCGATCCAAGCCAGGCCGAGTTCACAAGCACGCACCCCTTCTCATTCTTACCTCTGATTAGGAATATGACCTCTTGACCCCTCAGAGAACCAATATAGCCATACAATGGCCTTAAATATTTTTAAACCACATTAATTATGTTCCAATGATTTTTAATAATAACATGAATTATGCTCAAAAGAAAACCACAAGATGTGTTCTCTTAGTAAATCATTAAATAAATTATAGCTCCGGGGTACCTGATGGAGGACTGTATGAATACGAGGGGGACCGTTAATGGTTCAGAATAAATGTGAAATTCAGAACATTTAGGTCAGGGCTTAGAAACCCTGGACTATCACCTAAAGGGCAATGTGACCCAGGGTTAGAGTGGTTAGGTTAAGGGCAGTGAAAGGGGTATTTTCCCCCAGTTTCCACAACAGTGTACTATTGGGTAGATTTAGGGCCAGGGCTGGTATACAGATTACTGATGGTTAAGTTTTGGTTTGTGGTTTGTGTAGCCATTGGAAAAAATGTGTGCAAGTCTGAAAAGAGTCAACGGGAAGCAAAAGAGTAGAAAGATAGAAGTAAAAAAAAAATCTCAAATTTATGTCTCGTTCATTCCCCTCGGGCAGGCTATCCAAACGTTTAATTCACCTACTGTCAGCCCTCAGGCGTTAGGGTTAGGAACGCATGAGATCCAGAAGCTGAAAGCTGAACAGACACCCCAAATGTCATCCAAAAATCTGTTATAGATGAACGGTTTCAAAGTGACTGGCTCCAGTGTGGTTTCTTTCCAGTGTGCCATGAAAATCTTGGCGGTGTTCATCCTCAGTTCTCTCTTCACAGCAGTTCAGTCAGTCACTGTTTGAGTAAATGAATTACTCCAGGATATTGGTTTGTTTGAACTCAGAGGGAGTGTCAGTCACGTTAAACAAGTTAACAGCTTAAGTTATTTGTGGATTAATGCGTATTAGAGACGTGAACCATTTAAAACGATTTAGTTTAATTTGGTGAACTGAATGATTCGTTCATGAACCGGATATCACAAACTGCTTTGTTTTGAACTCTCTCTCACACAGACACGGAAGAGAAGACAATGCTGAATAAAGTCATAGTTTTTGCTATTTTTGGACCAAAATGTATTTTCGATGCTTCAAAATATTCTAACTGACCCTCTGATGTCACATGGACTACTTTGATGATGTTTTTCTTACCTTTCTGGACATGGACAGTAGACCGTACACACAGCTTCAATGGAGGGACTGAGAGCTCTCGGACTAAATCTAAAATATCTTAAACTGTGTTCAGAAGATGAACGGAGGTCTCACGGGTTTGGAACGACATGAAGGTTATTAATGACATAATTTAGATTTTTGGGTGAACTATCCCTTTAAGTGTCAGTTCATTAGTCATGAATGGATTTTATTCGTAAAGAAAAAAATATTTTATGTAATGTCTGAAGACAGGGAAACGCTCATTGTGTCAGCCCTGTTACCAGAAAGCATACCCTAAAAAGTTATTTGTACATATTTAAAAATAGACATATATAACAACATTTAGGCCTCTCATTAAGGCATGTAATGTGGTGTCATTATCTATACCTTATGGCTAGTAATGGCCGCCAATAACCTTTTTTGTCAACCATGTTACGATTCCAGGGTAACAGGGTTGACACAAGTATGCTTTTGTGTGTCTTACCCATATTGTATACCCAAGAAGGGTTAAATCAAGGGCAAATGGACTTAGTACTTCCATATTTGAAGATATTGCCTCATCCAAGGGGTTTCTTCAGTTCTACATGACTGATGGGGAGTGCCAGGTATTTAACCTCTGTGGGGTTGTCACCCCTGAACTAACCCTTCTTGGATAACTAGGACCTGGATGACTGAGAATTGTAACAGACGTACTTTTCTTACTAATAGTATTTATATAATATACATGTTTTTTTTTTTACAGTTTTCTTCCCTAAAAATCATGTAATGTATTCTACTGATAGGTAGGCTAAAAGGTGTTGAGGTTACTGATCTATACTGATACACACAAGTGCATTGGGTTTAATAAATATGCTTTTATAAACCAGAAGTCATTATTATTTTTATTATAAGTCAAAAAATAAAAGTTGCTGTTAAAGTGTTTTATGTATTTTTATTTGATTGGCCTCAAAGATTTTCAAAACAGTACTTTGAAAACCAAACATTAAAAGTGGGATATGGCACGTTTTTGTATAATGACCCTGTGGGTGCTCGGTTTTAGTCTCTCTTTGTTGTGCTACATAGGGTCTAGAGTAAAACTCCCTTCCCCTAAAAAGCTGGAGGATTATTTAAGTGAAAACGTGTGCGAGATGTTTCACCCGTCTGTATTCGTAATAATCATACATCTCCGCTTTGTCTAAGGTAGGAAGTCAGTTAAAAATGAGAAGTAGAAATGAAAGATTTTTTTTTTTAAATGAATTTGTAATATAAAAAACTTGAAAGGCTTGACGTTTCGAAGTGTGGTCACTTCTTCTTCAGGCTAACGACAGTAAAAAGTGTTTTGAAGCGTCTTTTTCTATTGATCTGCAACCATAAACGCGAGACAAAAGTTGACTGCTCCAGCGATTCGGAGCGAATGTGTGAGTTCGCCCCTGCGACAATATATCCTCTGTGGTGACGTCATCTTCCTGCGACTCCTCCCCTCGCTGATTTATCACAAAAACATGAATAAATATATGTTTATAAATACGAATTTCGCCAATAAAGGTATCAAAAAATTCCTTTATTCATTCTGCATCACATCATGTGCTTTTTACGTTTTTAGAAGGCTGCCCTCGATCGCGATCCCGGAAATACTGTTTCTCCCGGTGTTAAACTGTAGCAAACTAGACTGGAACATTGTGGATAATTTATATAATTTTCTGTTATATAATTTTATGTTACCATGCTCTTTTGGCGGTGTACATATCCAAATCTGTAAACAAAAATCTTAGGGTTAGGTTTTGGTAAAGTACAACAGCTCCCCCAACCTAACCCTCGTCTAGGCCGGTTTGGGATAGGGAGAGATCATCTCCGGTCTAGGAGCTGCTAAGCATTGGGCCTAAAGGTTTTTAAATGCTGGGTCTGTGATGGTTAAGTTTAGGCTGTGGTTTCATTCACCCTTAAGTTTCACAGTGCTCGAGTTGAACCGCCTGGGTTCATAATTGCTGAGGTTATGGCGGTTAGCTTGAGAGTGCAGTTTGTTCCAGCACTCAATCTAGATCTAAGTAGATATGAGAACACAAAGTTCTTGACTGAACTTGTTCCAGATCGGCGAACCAGACCACAACTCGAAGGTCGCAGTCTGATAATCCCGACCCAGCATCGTGTTCTGCCAAAAAGTATTGTTTCAGCCAGACTGCCATGTTATCAAAGACGGTTAATGTCATAGTTAAATTATAATCGTTGGGTCTGTGATGGTTAAGTTTAGGGTGTGGTTTGGTCCAGCCTTAAAAATAGCAGTCCTCGAGTTGAACCGGCTAGGTTTTTGAAGGCTGCGGTTATGGCGGTTAGGTTTAGAGCGCAGGTTTGGTCCAGTACTAAAATTAGATCTGAGTAGATGTGAGAACAGGCCAAGAAGTTTTGTTTCAGGCAAATGCCATGTTTCAAGGACGATATTTGTTATAGTAGGACATTTTTTTCATAATTCTTTCCTGCTCCCCCAAAACAGTTAGAGTGAGGGAAATGTTCAAGACAACCTCTTCAGTAGTGTACCTCAGGATCATCGGGTGTTTCGGCCGTTAAACACTATACACCCTCACGCTGAGGCCGGCTCGCTTGGACGATCAGCCCCAAGCGCGTGTCTTGTATCCAATTGCTATTTGGGCTTGACCAGATCCACAATTGCATGGTTGGGGTCTGGATTGAGTTAAATGGGTTTTCGACTTAAACCAGTAATTAGGAGAGACGTTAATTTGATTCTGTTGATTTGAAAATATTTGGAGTGCATGTTAGAGTGACTGAAAAAACATATGTACTCTGCTGTCCAATAAACCAAAGTAGGTCTGAAATATCGAAAACTTGGCCTAGAATACTCCTAAAAGGTCGAAGTGTTGAGACTGGCGGATGCGGGGCATCAAGCTTCTACCAGACCTCCCTCCTAAAAGTTATGGCAAGCCAATCAGACATCACCCTCACACAAGGGAAACCGCTGGAAGCGATAACTTCTGAGGGAGAAAGATGTTGCAATAGCCTTCTGAGAAATAGGGATTTAAATAGCATTTTTCTTAATTTAAAGCCTGGATTCTGATCTCTGTCACTTAATTGTTCTGTTGTTAATATTAATTCACTTACGTTAGCGTGCTAATGCTAATATTACTCTATTAATCATTAACACATTACCATTTAAGGTTTAATAGTTACCTCTTGAAGTGAATCAGAAGGCATTAAAACGGTTGGCTCCACGTACTTCCTATATTTTGAAAGTAAGTTTTATCAAGCTCAATAAGTATCAAAACTGCTGCTCCAAACACATTTCTAGGCTTACTCCCAGGGGGTTCTAGATACACTCTTCCTCGTTTAAAATTAGTTTTCTAATCCCTCTTACTTTATCTTTCTGTTAGTAATATCAGTACTTTAAAGTTAGCCTGTTAATAATATCATAAAAATAAAATAAATATAAAAATATGAAAACCTTTAAAGCACTGAAACTCAGCCCTCTGATGTGGAACCACTAAAACTGAGACGTCTCCGGCTTACACCGCAGCAGGAGCGTCTCTCTCTGGGGTTGGGGTGACTTCGTCCTTCAGTGTCCATTAAAAGCCAGGGCCCACCAGTGAGGCGGAGAGTCCTTGTGGGCAACTTTTACTGTTCTAGCTCTCAGCTGCCTTTTAAACTCTCTCACCCTTCTGGATTCAGGGGCTGAGGGGAACTTCCTTGACTCTGCATCTGCTCACAAATGGAACATTCTGATTATTCCCCTAAACCCATTACAGCATGGTCATTAGCCCCCTTACCACCATCACTCATGTAACACCCAGTGTGAGTCTTTACATTGCTGGCAGTAATTCTGTTTTAGCCTGGAGTCAGTCTTGTCACGTGTCATGTTTGGGTGCTGCTTTTCCTCTTGTCTCTGTGTCTTGTGTTTCACAGGTGGATTCCTCTGATCTAACTGGGGTCCTGGCGGAGTACTATGATCATCGAGCGGTCTTCAGTAGGACCCGGGCCGCCTCACTACCTCCGCATCGTCCTTATGACTGTGCCATTAACCTTCTCCCGAGCTCTTCTCTGCCTAAGGGTCGTTTATATTCCCTTTCGGGTCCTTAAAGAGAGGCCATGGGGCATGGACAAGTATGACCTACGACCCTGTATCGATTACCTAGGTTAGAATGACTTTACAATAAAGAACAGGTACCCCCTACCTTTAACCCTCTGGAGTCATTAACAAGTATACGCATTATGAGTCATTTTCTCCTGATAACCCCGAAAAGAACTTAAATTACACTTTCAGTTTTTTTGTACAGATAAGAGCAATACATCAATCGAATCTGTAAAGAGTCTTCTTTTTTTGTGTACAGACATAATAACAACAAATATTGATCATTTATAAAATAAAGATAACAAACAAGGTGTGCTGTCTGCAGCCTTTGTATGCGCTGATCTTCATGTACAAATACGTCATTAAAATGAAGTGTAACTCAGTGAATACTCAATGAAGAGACGTGAGAGCGATATCTATAGAAAGCTTGACATGTCTGCTTTTAAACTAAACAAGTGCCGCCGAAAACAGATATTCTGTGTTAAAGTAATCCATATGAAAACAATGCAATGTCATGTCTCCCTTCATTATCTTCTAATGTGACCATGCCCCCACGCTGAACGCGCTATTCAGATTCAAACTGAAGTGCGCAGCTTGAATACATAGACATAGCATTTATTACAGTAAATAAACTATTCTGCCTTATTATGTGATAAACAATGTTTGTAGTATATAAACAAATCATTATTATTTGTTATTGTCCAGCATTTATAGATTTCTAACCAAATGGAAAGCTAGAAAATAAGAGAAAAATTAAAGTTGCCTATACTACCAGTCAGAAGTTTTTGAACAATAAGCTTGTTAAGGTCTCTTCTGTTCACCAAGCCTGCATTTATTTGATCCAAAGTACAGCAAAACAGTAAAATTTTGAAATTTTTACTAGCCTATTTAAAATAGCTGTTTTATATTTGAATATATTTCTAAATGTAATTTATTGAACATCCTGGATCTGTTTTTTCGCTTTTCTTTATTCTTTTTTTATGTATTATAGAAGTATCGGATCGGGACTCTGTATCAGCAAATACTCAAAATCAAAGACCCGGACTTGGACTCGAGGGCAAAAAAACCTGATCAAGACATCCCTACTCTTTACCATCTAAAATGCCATCAATTGCGCCACTCTTTACCATCTAAAACGTCATCAATTGCGCCGTTCTTTACCATCTAACACGCCGTCAATTACGCCGCTCTTTACCATCTAAAACGCTGTTAATTGCGCCGCTTTTTACCATCTAAAACGCCGTCAATTGCACTTATCTTTACAATCTAAAACACTGTCAATTGCGCCACTCTTTACCATCTAACACGCCGTCAATTGCGCCGCTCTTTACCATCTAACATGCCGACAAATGTGCCGCTCTTTACCATCTAACACGCCGTCAATTTCGCCGCTCTTTACCATCTAAAACGCCGTCAATTGCACTGCTCTTTACAATCTAAAACGCCATCAATTGCGCCGCTCTTTACCATCTAAAACGCTGTCAATTGCGCCGCTTTTTACCATCTAACACGCCGTCAATTACGCCGCTCTTTACCATCTAAAACGCTGTCAATTGCGCTCGCTTTTTACCATCTAAAACGCCGTCAATTGCACTGCTCTTTACAATCTAAAACACTGTCAATTGTGCCACTCTTTACCATCTAACACGCCGTCAATTGCGCCGCTCTTTACCTTCTAACACGCCGTCAATTGCGCCGCTCTTTACCATCTAACACGCCGTCAGTTGCGCCGCTCTTTACCTTCTAACACGCCGTCAATTGCACCGCTCTTTACCATCTAACACGCCATCAATTGCGCCGCTCTTTACCTTCTAACACGCCGTCAATTGCGCCGCTCTTTAACATCTAACACGCCGTCAATTGCGCCGCTCTTTACCATCTAACACGCCGTCAATTGCGCCTCTCTTTACCATCTAACACGCCGTCAGTTGCGCCTCTCTTTACCATCTAACACGCCGTCAGTTGCGTCCGCTCTTTACCATCTAACATGCCGACAAATGTGCCACTCTTTACCATCTAACACACCGTCAATTTCGCCGCTCTTTACCATCTAAAACGCCGTCAATTGCACTGCTCTTTACAATCTAAAACGCCATCAATTGCACCACTCTTTACAATCTAAAACGCTGTCAATTGCGCCGCTCTTTACCATCTAACACGCCGTCAATTGCGCCGCTCTTTACCATCTAACACGCCGTCAATTGCGCCGCTCTTTACCTTCTAACACGCCGTCAATTGCGCCGCTCTTTAACATCTAACACGCCGTCAATTGCGCCGCTCTTTACCATCTAACACGCCGTCAGTTGCGCCTCTCTTTACCATCTAACACGCCGTCAATTGCGCCGCTCTTTACCATCTAACATGCCGACAAATGTGCCACTCTTTACCATCTAACACACCGTCAATTTCGCCGCTCTTTACCATCTAAAACGCCGTCAATTGCACTGCTCTTTACAATCTAAAACGCCATCAATTGCACCACTCTTTACAATCTAAAACGGCGTCAATTGCGCCGCTTTTTACCATCTAACACGCCGTCAATTGCGCCGCTCTTTAACATCTAACACGCCGTCAATTGCGCCGCTCTTTACCATCTAACACGCCGTCAGTTGCGCCTCTCTTTACCATCTAACACGCCGTCAGTTGCGCCGCTCTTTACCATCTAACATGCCGACAAATGTGCCACTCTTTACCATCTAACACGCCGTCAATTTCGCCTCTCTTTACCATCTAAAACGCCGTCAATTGCACTGCTCTTTACAATCTAAAACGCCATCAATTGCACTGCTCTTTACAATCTAAAACGCCATCAATTGCACCACTCTTTACAATCTAAAACGCTGTCAATTGCGCCGCTTTTTACCATCTAAATCGCGGTCAATTGCGTCGCTCTTTACCATCTAAAATGCCATCAATTGCGCCGCTCTTTACAATCTAAAACACTATCAATTGCGCCGCTCTTTACCATCTAAAATGCCGTCAATTGTGCCACTCTTTACTATCTAAAACACTGTCAATTGCGCCGCTCTTTACCATCTAAAACGCTGTCAATTGCGCTGCTCTTTACCATCTAAAACGCCGTCAATTGCGTCGCTCTTTACCATCTAAAATGCTGTCAATTGCGCCGCTCTTTACCATCTAAAATGTTGTCAATTGTGCCACTCTTTACAATCTAAAACGCCGTCAATTGCGCCGCTCTTTACCATCTAAAACGCCGTCAATTGCGCCACTTTTTACCATCTAAAACGCCGTCAATTGCGCACTCTTTACCATCTAAAATGATGTCAATTGCGCCGCTCTTTACTATCTAAAACGCTGTCAATTGCGCCGCTCTTTACCATTTAAAATGCCGTCAATTGTGCCACTCTTTACCATCTAAAACGCTGTCAATTGTGCCACTCTTTACCATCTAAAACACCATCAATTGCACCGCTCTTTACCATCATAAACACCATCAATTGCGCCGCTCTTTACCATCTAAAACTCCATCAATTGCGCCGCTCTTTACCATCTAAAATGCTGTCAATTGCTCCGCTCTTTACCATCTAACACGCCGTCAATTGTGCCACTCTTCACCATCTAAAATGATGTCAATTGCGCCGCTCTTTACCATCTAAAACTCCGTCAACTGCGCCGCTCTTTACCATCTTAAATGCTGTCAATTGCGCTGCTCTTTACCATCTAAAACACCATCAATTGCACCGCTCTTTACCATCTAACACGCCATCAATTGCGCCACTGTTCACCATCTAAAATGATGTCAATTGCGCCGCTCTTTACCATATAAAATGATGTCAAATAGATGACTTATTTCAGACAAAGCATCAAAGATTTGGTCAGTGAGGTTTAGCAACCAGAACATTTATTTTTTGCTCAGTATTCTACAAATACACTAACTTAGCCTATTTGGGCTATGTGCTTAACAGAAATACCCTTCAATTGTACTTTTGGTATAAAAACTTGTATACATAAAGTCTGTTAAATTCGAACAACTAATTTTGTGCTTAATGCACTTTAATTTAATTTAATTTAATATAAATAATTGTGTGGAAGTAGTGCTATTCCAACTAAAGGTACTGTATATTTGATTGTGTTAAAGTCAAACTATATCAAGTACGTCAGATAGCCTTTATATATTGCAATTAAAAACCAATACAGAGATCATAAAATATCATTTATGGTGATATTAAAACACATATTAGGCAAAATATTAAGAAATGTGCATTGTTCAATAACAAAATACTCCAAATTAACTTAAATTACAATTTTATAGGCGTACCAGTACTAAGTGATAAGCTATCAATAAATATGTTTATGGATTTGAATTATATTAAATCAATGTATTTTAAATAAAATAATAATAAAAATTCAAATAATAGTTTTTTAAGCCTCCAAATACCGTTTTGACACCCAATTTTGTACTAACCTGCATTTTGAAGCATTTTTCTTGCATGTCTAACATAAAGCATATAATGTTATAATTAATATCTTATAATTAATGAGCTGTAACTTTCTATGTCTAGGATATTAAACCCCTCATAACTATAGTATAGGCTATCCCAAAATTGAGACCCAAAACAGACCAAATAGGCCTAATAATCAATCAACCAATCAACTTTCACTACTAATGCACAAACAATTTTAATTATTTTATTAATTAGGCCTAAAAATGCAGAGCTGATGGTGTTTTGGGTGCAGAAGAGTTAGGGTTAGGGTTAGGTTAGATATTTGTTAGGTTAGGTTATATATATTAGATATATATTTTATAGGTTAGGATAGGTTAGGTTATATTTGTTATGTATTCATCTGAATCCCTCTTCGTGGTCTGGCACGGATTGTGAGTAGCACGGATCTATCGTGGAGCATTTTCATCTGAATCGCTGGTTGTCGGCCTTTTGGGGGACGGAGTGTGGCTTTCGCTCTGCCATTTTGGTGGCTGGCGGGAGCTGAAGACTTTCTCCTTGGGGGCTGCTGTGGTCTGAGACGGGACCCGGTCTGGTAGCTGGAGTGGTCTGGCGTGGGAAAGGTGCGGACTTGGCGAGCTGGACTCAATCTTGATATTACAACGGCGTTAGATAACAAACAACACTGTGCTGCTATTTTCATTGACCTTGCAAAAGCTTTTGACTCCGTGGACCACAATACACTCATCCACAGACATTGGTGTCACTGATCACTCTCTGGTTTGGTTCTCAAATTATCTTTCTCACCGGGTTCAACGTGTAAGATTTGAAAACCGCTTCTCCCATTCTCTCCCTGTTACCAGGGGTGTCCCCCAAGGCTCCATCCTTGGCCCTACACTTTTCTTAATTTAGATTAATAACATTCCCCAGGCAGTTGGTAATTCACTCATTTACTTATATGCTGATGATACAATACTTTATGCCACAGATTCCTCCCCTGAGGCTGTTCAAGCTACCCTGTAAAATAGCTTTTACCAACTACAGCTTTTACACATCTCAAACTCTACTATGCCTCCTCCTGCCCACTACCTGCAAGGGGACTATTCTAGAACAAGTCATTGCATATAACTACTTGGGCATCTGGTTGGAAACTTCACTTTCTTTCACCATTCACATATCAAAGCTGCAATCAAAGGTCAAAGCCAAGCTTGGTTTCCTTTACAGAAACAGCTCTTCATTCACCACCTCTGCCAGACTTACTCTCATTCAAATTACCATTCTACCCATGTTAGACTATGGAGACACTATATACAGGGTTGCTTGCAAGTCCACTCTTTCAAAACTTGATGCTTTTTATCACTCTGCTATCAGGTTTGCCACAAATGCACCCTTCAATACACACCACTGTGCTTTATATTCATCTGTTAACTGGCTCTCCCTTCACAATCGCCGTAAAATTCACTGGTTCACCTTCATTCACAAGACACTTCTCGCCACTCACCTCCTAACTTAGGTCACCTAAGTTAGGAGTTGCTCATTAATTGTAAGATATTAATTAAAAACATTGAGAAGATCCAAACGCAGGCGATGCAAATTTGTTGTGGAGCATTCAGATCATCCCCTGTGGTATCATTACAGGTTGAAATGGGAGAAATGGTCCTAGAGTTACGCAGACTTCAGCTGATGATGACATACTGGACCAGCATTAAGGTTCACTCAGAAAGTCACTGTGACGGCTGGTGAAAGACAGTCCGGAAACAAATGCGAGTTAACAGGATTTAATGAGATGGAGACAAGTAGAACAATAACACACAAAGACGATGGGACGATAACACTCCAGGGAGACGGTGGTTGGTGAGGAATCCAGCCTGAAGTGGAGTGTAGGTGGGAAGTCCGGGTCTTGGTGGCGTGAGGCAGCAGGAGAGAGTGGCACAGGAACTGCGGGGAATAGAGCCGAAGGTAAGTGTCCGTGGCTGAGTGATCGTGCGGAGAGTGGATGAGGTTCTAGGGAAAAACACAGACATCCAAACGCAAACTAACACTAAAGCCAGACGGGGGTAACACAACGACATGAAACAATGATCTCACAAACACAAGACGTGAGACAAGCCATTATATAGGAGATGAGTAATGAGTGGCAGCTGTTGCTGATACAATTAACGGAGACGCCCACAACTAATCAGTGCAGACGCAGAACACACAGAATTCACCACAAAGTGAAAACAACCCGAGATCACGGTTTACCAACCGTGACAGTACCCCCCCTCTAAGAACTCCTCCTGGAGTTCCCAGAAGGGCCTACCTGCTGATTGAATTCATCAATAAGGGAGTGATCCAATATGTCCCTAGCAGGTACCCAACTCCTCTCCTCCGGACCGTAACCTTCCCAGTCCACCAGATACTGGAATCCTCGTCCCCTCCGTCTCGAGTCCAGAATACGATTAACCGAATATGCTGGTTCCCCTTCTACGAGACGCGGCGGCGGGGGAACCGGAGTAGGCGGATTAATACGTGCATAAAACACGGGTTTAATTGTGGACACATGAAAGGCGGGGTGTATCCTCTTGTACGCAGGAGGTAGTTTGAGGCGGACTGTCACCGGACTAATGATCTTGGTGATAGTGAACGGGCCGATAAATTTGGGAGCTAATTTGTTCGAAACGGATCGCAATGGAATGTTACTGGTAGAAAGCCACACTTTTTGACCCACGACGTAGACGGGAGGCTTTGACCGGTGGTGATCGGCCTTGGCCTTAGTGCGCTCCCTCACCCGGAGCAGAGTCTCACGGAGGGGACCGCGACTTCAGACTCCAGACTGGGAAAAGCTGGTGGCTGGTACCCTACACTACACTGGAACGGAGAGAGGCCCGTTGTTGACACTGGCAACGAATTGTGGGCGTACTCCACCATAGAGAGTTGTTGACTCCAGGAAGAAGGATTCTTGGAGACCAAACATCTCAACGTCCTCTCTAAATCTTGGTTGGCTCGCTCAGACTGTCCGTTGCTTTGGGGATGATAACCCGACGACAAGCTAACTGACGCTCCTAATAACTTGCAAAATTCCTTCCAAAATTTGGATATAAACTGGGATCCCCTGTCTGAGACCACGTCTACCGGGAGGCCATGGAGCCGAAAGACGTGATCTAAAACCGTAACCGCTGTCTCCTTGGCTGTCGGTAATCTGGGCAAGGGAATGAAATGTGCCGCCTTCGAGAACCGGTCCACTACAGTCAAAACGACTGTCATGCCATTAGAGGGCGGGAGGGCGGTAACAAAATCTAGAGCGATATGTGACCAGGGTCTCGAAGGGACAGACAGCGGTTGAAGGAGCCCATCAGGAGGTCGGTTAGATGACTTACCACTGGCACAAACGGAGCAAGCCAAAACAAAATCGCGGATGTCGCGAGCCATACGTGGCCACCAGAATCGTTGTCTAACCAACCCATTAGTTCTACTTATCCCTGGATGACAAGCCATGTTGGAACAATGGCCCCACCGGACAACTTCGGATCTTAACTCCTCCGGCACATATAAGCGGTTCGGTGGGCAACCGGACGGACGCGTTACCCCTTCTAAGGCCATCTTGACCTTCGACTCGACCTCCCGTACGAGTGCTGAGACAACTAATCTCTCAGGCAAAATACACTCAGGAGTAACGGGACGGGCGGAGGGATCAAAAAGACGTGACAAAGAATCGGGTTTAACATTCTTGGAACCCGGGCGGTACGATAGGGTAAAATCAAAACGACCGAAAAAAAGTGCCCACCGAGCCTGCCTGGAATTGAGTCTTTTAGCAGTTCTAATGTATTCTAAATTCTTATGATCGGTCCAAACAATAAAGGGAACCCCTGAACCCTCTAACCAGTGGCGCCACTCCTCCAACGCTAATTTGACCGCCAACAACTCTCTATTGCCAATGTCATAATTACGTTCGACAGGAGATAATCGATGAGAGAAAAACGCGCAAGGGTGGACCTTATCGTCTGAAGCAGCACGTTGGGACAACATTGCTCCTACCCCCACCTCTGATGCGTCAACCTCCACCACGAACTGCCGTGTGGGATCAGGGGCGACAAGGATGGGAGCCGAAACAAAGCGGCTCTTTAGGTTAGAAAATGCAGTTTCAGCTGCATCAGACCACCTGAACGGTGTACTGGGGGAGGTCAAGGCTGTCAGAGGTGAGGCTAGTTGGCTGTAATTACGAATAAAACGCCGATAGAAATTGGCGAACCCCAGAAACCGCTGTAGGGCCTTACAGGAATCTGGAGATGGCCAATCTATCACAGCCTTTACCTTGTCAGGGTCCATTCGTATTCCCTCAGACCACACGATAAACCCTAGGAAGGGGACCGACTGTGCATGGAATACGCACTTCTCCGCCTTGACAAAAAGCCCATTCTCTAGTAACCTCTGGAGCACTCGTCTGACATGTTGAAGATGTTCCTGGAGAGATGAAGAAAAAAATCAGTATGTCATCCAGGTAAACATATATAAACTGATCTACCATATCTCTCAACACGTCATTCACGAGTGCTTGGAAAACCCCGGGCGAGTTGGAGAGCCCAAATGGCATAACCAAATATTCAAAGTGCCCTCTAGGGGTATTAAAGGCAGTTTTCCATTCATCCCCCTTCCTGATGTGGACCAAATGATAAGCGTTACGTAAATCCAATTTTGTGAATACCGATGCTCCCTGCAACCTCTCGAAAGCTGAAGACATGAGTGGTAATGGATAAGTATTCTTAATAGTAATGTTGTTCAGCTCCCGGTAATCAATACAAGGTCGCAGAGAACCATCCTTCTTACCCACAAAAAAGAACCCCGCCACCGCTGGAGATGAGGAAGGACGGATGAACCCAGAGTCTAGGGAATCAGAAATGTATTTCTCCATGGCCTCCCTCTCAGGAATAGAAAGAGAGTATAACTTGCCTTTAGGCGGAGATTTACCTGACACTAAGTCTATGGCACAGTCATAGGGACGATGCGGAGGAAGAGAAGCAGCCCGGGACTTACTGAACACTTCCTTCAGGTCCAGATACTCTACGGGCACGTTTGGCAACGCCATGATCTCCTTCTGAAAGACAGACACAGGAACAACAGGACAGGCAGAAACCAAACAAGACTCATGACAACTTTCACTCCACAATGTGATAGTGTTCGAACCCCATTCCACTCGTGGATTATGTTTGGACAACCAGGGGTGACCTAAAACAATGGGAGCAACAGGGGAGTCCATGAGAAAAAAGGATATGGTTTCTTGATGATTGCCGGATGTGATGAGTGTGATGGGTTCAGTATGATGGGTGACGGGAGGCAGTTCCTGGCCGTTGAGTGCGGTGACATGGATGAGGAGAGACACAGGAAGGACAGGAATGTTCAGGTGATGTGCAAGTGAAGAATCCATGAAGTTACCTTTGGCTCCGGAGTCCAGAAGGGCGTGACTCTCATGATGTTGATTTCTCCACCGCAGTTTCACCGGAAGGAGGGTCGATGATGTAGTTGAGGACTTCTCAGCGGAGATCCCACCCGATAGTAGCCTCAGGTTTACTACCGGGCTGGGTCCTTTAACCGGGCATGAGTAGATGTTATGATCAGAGTCTCCACAGTATAAACATAGTCCTTGGGACCTCCGCCGTTCCCTCTCCCTCCGGGACAGCCGAGCTCGACCCACCTGCATGGGCTCGTGATCGTCGACAGAGCCGACCGTGTTCTCTCGACTCAAGCGCCCCCTACCAGGAGAGAATGGAGGTCTGGAAGGACTGTGTTGGTGGCCCAGGCGATTAAACCTGGCCTCCACCCGCAACGCCAGGTCGATGAGTTCGTTGAGGGTAGGGGGCAGCTCGAGGAGGTAGATCTCCTGCTGCACACGGTCGGATAACCCATGCAGGAATCTATCCCAATGCGCCGCCTCGTTCCACTGGCACGCGGCCGCCAGGGTACGGAACTCGATGGAATATTCTGTGACCAATGAATGTCCTTGACGGAGTTCCAAGAGGCGATGGGCGGCCTCCCTGCCGGTCGCAGCCCGGTCGAAAACTCTCTTCATCTCGTCAGAAAGGAGGTGGAACGAGGCACAGCACGGATGTTGATTTTCCCACACCGCCGTTCCCCATAAGGCAGCCTTGCCCGATAAGAGTGTGAGCATGAACGCTACCTTGGATTCTTCTGCGGCGAAAGTGCGGGGCTGCAGGGCAAAATGCATAGAGCACTTGTTAAGGAATGTACTGCAATAAGTTGGCTCACCAGCGTAACTCTCCAGCGCCGGAAGTTGCGGCTCAGGCCGGAAGTGGTCCTGGGGAATCCCCGGGGGAACGGTCGGCGCAGGCGGGGCGATGGGCGCAGTGGGAGACGTGAGCTGATGGATCTGCTGGGTGAGCTTGGACACCTGTGCCACTAGCGCTTGGACAGCGCGTCCGGTGTTCGAGATGCTCTCCTGCTGCTGATCCATTCTCTTGACGCTATGGTGCAGGAAATCGGTGAAGGTGTTGGTGCTCGCTGCTTCCATGTTGGGTGAGATCGTTCTGTGACGGCTGGTGAAAGACAGTCCGGAAACAAATGCGAGTTAACAGGATTTAATGAGATGGAGACAAGTAGAACAATGACACACAGAGACGATGGGACGATAACACTCCAGGGAGACGGTGGTTGGTGAGGAATCCAGCCTGAAGTGGAGTGTAGGTGGGAAGTCCGGGTCTTGGTGGCGTGAGGCAGCAGGAGAGAGTGGCACAGGAACTGCGGGGAATAGAGCCGAAGGTAAGTGTCCGTGGCTGAGTGATCGTGCGGAGAGTGGATGAGGTTCTAGGGAAAAACATAGACATCCAAACGCAAACTAACACTAAAGCCAGACGGGGGTAACACAACGACATGAAACAACGATCTCACAAACACAAGACGTGAGACAAGCCATTATATAGGAGATGAGTAATGAGTGGCAGCTGTTGCTGATACAATTAACAGAGACGCCCACAACTAATCAGTGCAGATACAGAACACACAGAATTCACCACAAAGTGAAAACAACCCGAGATCACGGTTTACCAACCGTGACAGTCACCCAGTCAAGAATATTTTAAGAGAATGTTGGTAGCATGAATGTAAAGAAGTTGTAAGTTTTGGTTGGATTGTTGGGAAGGAAGCACCGAGAATGGGTCTAGATGAGATTGATATTGCACCATCAGTGGCGACTCCGGCGATACCTCCCTGGTTGTTTCCAATGCCATTTGTTGATTTAAACATTCATAAAGAGATAAAAAGCATCGACATGTACATCCCAATAAATTCAGTTGTGCAACAATATATAAATCAAACATATTATTCAGTATTGCAGATATACACACATGGATCTAAAGACCGAGCGACTGGAAGAACAGCAGCTGCAATATATATACCTAAATTCAATATTAAATTTGCTAGAAGAGTTGAAAATCAGATGCACGATAGGACATATTATATGAAATTCTAAAGAGTATTTATAGGATAAGGCAGTTATGGTTATTGGTTTATTTTCTTTGGGTGCCAGCTCATGTTGGAGTAGAAGGGAATGAGTTTAACCCATCTAAAGTGCACAGACACACCGTGAACACACACACACACACACACACACACACAGTGAACACACACCTGGAGCAGTGTTCATCATTTATGCTGCGGTGTCGGGGAGCAGTTGGGTGTTCCGTGTCTTTCTCAAGGGTACCTCAGTCATGGTATTGCTGGCCCAAGACTCGAACCCACAACCCTAGGGTTAGGAGTCAAACTCTCTAATCATTAGTTAACGACTTCCCTTTATGGCACCCTGTTATGTCACAGCTGCCAATTCTGAATTAAGTCAAGTCACAGTTGATTCAAGATTCAAGATTTCAAGATTTGTATTCGTCACATACAAAATTATATATAGCATATATAACCAGCAGTGAAATGTGAGTAATCATCAAGAGTCTCGTCACAGCACGGCTGTTCGTCTAGAGTCCTGTCACTTCCTGTCTGATGCACCCAGGACTATTCTTCAGTATCCCAGACTGTCATCCAGCGCGGAGGACCCTCCACTGGTATCAGCACGTGCAGCTGGTATCCCTTTCCATTTCTCCTAAATTTTTCTGATTTTGAATCATCTATATGTCCTGTTTCTATCAATGGGTCTGAGTGTGATTGTCTGCCAGTCTAATTTCAGTCACTGAAATGTCTTTCAATGTAGTTTCAGTCAATGCTTGAGTCTGTCCAGGGACTTCCGTCCAATCACCACCAAAGGTCACTCATACATCATATGGACCCCTGCACCACACTAACTGTGCAATTCACGCAGGACTAGAGCTGCACGATTCTGGATAAATTGAAAATCAAAATTTTTTTGGTCTCATATAGAGATCACGATTCTCCTACGATTCTGAACTAAATAAAATAATTTGTGACAAAATGTTATTGCTGCAGTCTAATTAAAAGTGTATAATTAATCTGAATGAATACTTAAACATTTTAATATACACTACCAGTCCAAAAGTCTTTGAACGGTAAGAATTATTATTTTTATTTTTTTATATATAATTCTCTTCTGCTCACAGAGCCTACATTTATTTTATCCAAAATATAGTAAAAAGTAGTAATGTGATAGAATTTTACAATTAAAAAAAAAACAGCTTTCTATTGGAATATATTTTAAATTTATTTCTGTGATGTGCAGCCGTAATTTCAGTATCATTAATCCAGTCTCCAGTGTTCACATTTTTTTATTATTATTATTATTACTATTATCATTATCACAAGTATATAAATTAATGCTTTTATTTGCAAGGATTCTTTAAATTTTTCAAGTGTGACAAAGATATTTATAATAAAATATTTCTATTTCACATAAATTTTGTTCTTCTGAACATTCTATCAAAGAAACCTGAAAAAAAAATCTACTCGTCTGTTTTCAACCAGTGGCGTAGCATCTGGGCACTGGCTCCGCCACGGCTGCCGTAGACTACTACGCCATCATTTATTTACTTGACGCATCGTCGCGCCAAAAAAAAGAAAGGAAACACAGTGTGAGAGGTTACTATAGCAGTTATCTACGTGAACATTAAGGATGAACAAATATAAACATAAAAGTGGGACCTTAAAGAGAAAAGAGAAGATGGAGAAACTCCCCAAAATAGACAGTTTTTTTGCCGACCTAACGTTTGTGCAAAGGACAACAATGACGTCGAAGGTGAGAGGGAAGTCTTGTCAGCTAATAGCAGTTGCACGTCTTTGGATGAGAACAACAATGCAGCTGACAGCTTTATGAGGTGCAGAGAATCAGGGAGCGAAGAAGCAGTCGCAGACGAGCCAAAAGCTGGATATTCAGTGGGAAATATGTCACCGGGTTATCCAACAGATAAAGTAAACTATCCAGACACATTAACAGATGGGCAAAGCATTTTATTGTGTCGCAAGGTTCATGCTAACCCCCCGGTCCATTTCCTCGAGATCCATTGCAAGGAGACAGGTGCTTTTCGACGAGTTTTTACTCCACCACAACAAAGGCTGGTATTCAGCTACCAAGATCCTGGCTGTGTTACTCGCCTAAGCTTGATGCTGCATATTGTGAACCATGCTGGTTATTTGCTGACCGCAGTTACAAAAGCTACAACATGGCATGGACACAAGGAATAAGAACATGGCAGACCCTGTAAAATAAAATTTTCAAGCATGAAGGCTCAGAGTGCCATGTAGCAGCTTGCAGTGTTTATGATCAGTGGAGTCTGCATGGAGCTATCGACGAGGCGTCAGAACAGCAAATCCGTCAACAAGTTAATTTTTGGAGGCAGGTTATAGACCACATCATTAAAGTCACTTTAACTCTGGCATCAAACAACCTTGCATTTCTTGGACACTTCGAAGACACTACAAGTGTAAATAAAGGTAATTTTCTCTCCATCATCGACCTACTGGCCAAGTATGATCCATATTTGAAGGAGCTGCTCAGTTGTCCTGCTGGTTCTGTTAAATATCTCAGCCCAGAAATCCAAAATGAACTGATTGGTGTGCTCTCTGAGTCTGTCCAGAAAGATATTATCAGTGAAATTAAAGCTGCGCCGTTTTTCTCTGTTATCATGGATACGACTCAAGGTGTATCTAAAGTGGATCAGATGAGTCAAATCTTTCGGTATGTAATCGTAGAGAGAGATAGCCAGGGTGCTGCAATGGCTGTGAAAATCAACTAGTCTTTTCTGGGATTCCAGCAAATGGCTGACTCGTCCGCTGGCACAAGAGCCAATGAAATTTTACGTTTGGTTGAGGAAAAGGGTCTTGATATTTCAAAATGCTGCGGCCAAGGATTTGATGGGTCTGCGAACATGAGTGGCATATACACGGGAGTTCAGGCAAGGATACAGGAGAGACAACCAAATGTCACTTATGTACACTGTGCTGCCCATAATTTAAATCTGGTCCTCAATGACTCTGTTAAGTCAATAACCGAGCTGACAAAGTTTTACAACACCATAGAAAAATTATACGTGTTTTTTGCGCACAGTAGAAAGAGGTGGAATGTATTGGTTGAAATTACTGAAAAACCCACTCCGGGTGCGGATGTCACCCAGCGTGCATTGATGCCGTGTCTGCACTCAAAATTTCGCTTACCAGTAAAAATACAGATGAGCGCAACGAGTCTATGGCTTTGATAAAGCAGATGGAAAGATTTGACTTTGTTTTTATTATAGTTCTTCAAAGTGAAATCTTGGAACAGATCAATGTCATTTCAAAAATGTTACAGGCAAAGGATGCTGATCTTCTTAAAGCTACAGAATTACTCGACACTGCCATCGTGGAGTTGACAAGAGTAGTCCTATCATACACTTTATCTCAAGTCTTGATGATTTATTACCCTGATTTATGGCCTGATTTATGGCCGTACAGTCCATGTAGATTGACAGGTAGTCAGAAGTGTGCATGGTCAGTTTGGATTGATTTATGACTATAAGGCCTGTCAGTCAAAGCGGTTGCCATGCCACTGGGTCCTGTGACCCTTGATTGACATGGCAGAGGTGTGTAAATCAAAAGATCAAAGAGATCTCAGATTTGACTTGTGTTGTGTTTATTACTGGATATATGATGGTTGTATCTGTTACCAGAGCAGTGGGGGGGTTTCTTATGATGGTTGTATCTGTAACCAGAGCTGTGGGGGGGTTTCTGTGAAGTCCTGTTGTTCACACCTAAAGACAGTGGGGAGGTGTTTGGGTTCTTCCTGGGGAAAAAAAATGGCGGTGCAAAAGTGAGGGTTTTGACGTCTTGGCAGGATCAATGTTTGTTTAATCTTTATGGTGTTGATACCTAGGCACCAACAGGCCACATGCTCCCCGTCTACAAACACATTTGAAAAGGAGGACGATGTCTGGTGTCTTTCCAGGTGAGAATTTCAAAGAGTGAGAGAGAGACAATTATCTAAATCATCAACTAACCAAGCCGCTGAAGAGATAAATAATTGAATGTTATCTGGAATTAATAAAATCAAACAGGCATTCCTTAATGTTAAGAAAATACTATCCATAATATGTGATGTGTAAAAGGAGTTGAAATCTCACGCTAATTTTAAAACCAACTCTAAACACACACACACACACACACACACATTGGTTTTCCATGTTCTATGGGACATCCCGTAGACGTAATGTTTTTTAGACTGTACAAATTGTATTTTGCATCACCATACATCAACCTTACACTTAAACCTACCCCTTACAGAAAATTTCTTTCATTTTAAGATTTTCAAAAACACTTCATTCTGTATGATTTATAAACTTGTTTCCTCACGGGGACAAAAACAATCCCCAAGGATTTTGGATATTGCCATCATTGTTCCCCATAAGATGGGGTATACCTGAACCACAAACAAACACAAACACACACACACACACACAGACACACACAGTAAATCTGAGTAAACAAAATTTTATTTATGAGCAAATTCGTATTTGTTGTTTTTACTTTGTGTTATGTAAGAAATGTTTTAATTTAATAATCTAACCTGTAGTATGTGTACTGTAAATGAACAAATATACATTTAGCTTAAACTCAGTAAAATAATTACACCTACCATTTTAAACATGCCTAAAAGATTACACATTGTGTGTCACTAAAGCAAGGCACACTGTCTATTGTCTTAAAAAATGTTTAATTAACCTGATGACCAGCATTGTTTCTTTAGATCATTTACGCACACAAGTGCTTTTTTTCGCACGAGTAGAAAACTCTTTGGATGTGTTTGGCAAAAACATCATTTCTACATCTTAAATGCATGACTGAACTTTTCTCATTCGACAGAAATACTATTTTCGAATTATTTACCCGGCCTATAACACTTGGTGTAAATGTTCTTACCTAGAACAGAAAACATACACTTTGACTATTTGACTATTTTGTAGGCATCATGTAATGTTAAATGGTTTACAAAAAAAAATTAGCACCAGCAGCTGTGATTTTCAAAATGAAAGAAATGTACAAGCTAAGGATGTTTCAACTATTATCATCATTTCCTTTTGACTCTGATAAACTGGTAATGAATTTTCTATGCAAGTGACACGATATACAGTTCTCATACTATTTGTGTAGATAGCTGTGCTAAAACATTTATGACTATTTTTGCATGCCAGCAGATTATGTCAAGGGTGTTTCACATCTAAGAATCACAATGTTTTTTTAAATGACATTTTTCTTACACCTCAAGATTTAGCCATATCAAGATTTTGGACGGCCGTTCACAATTTGTTTGTTGGACTGTACGTTTTTAGGTGATCTCTGTGTGGTTTCATCATAATAGGAATAAATGAAAATTAAGAACTTAAGTTACAGTTTTTCTCTTCGAGATATTTCTTTTAGTGCAACTTTGTGTCTGTCCAAAAAGTGTGATCACATGAAGCATCGACACAACAAAAAATTAAGTCTAGCTGTTTTACACTTAAAACTATTACAACCTAAACAAATGAAACGGTTCCACTGAAAGATGCCCACTCGTTTAAGTTTGAGCGTGTTAAAGTTTCCACACTCCTGTGTAGAGATAAATTTTATCCATAACCTTTTGTGTATTCAAGTGACCAAATCACTAAGAAAGAGAGTATAGCAAGAAAGCAAATGTTTACAATGCATATAAAATTCAGAATACAATTGTTAAAAAAAAATTATGTTGATTTGTAAATGGTATTTTTTTTATTAATCCACTAGATTAAGTCATCTTGTTCAGATAGCAGATGAAACTATTCACATTTTGTTTGTTTGGCCGTTTTTGTTTGAATACTCCTGTAAGTTCATGCTAACTCTCGCGTGGGAAAGAGAGCAGGGTGAGCACATCCTATTCATTTAAGAAAAAGTATTAAACATTTGACCAAACTTTTTTATTATTTTGACAAAACACAACAACATTAAAGAATGTTATCCGTTCCTATGGCCATCTTCTTTGACTCAAATGAAGCAACATCTCTGGTGTACGCAAGGATCTACAATGTGTGTATGTGCTAAACATCTGTTTCTCCCACTTCTGCCAGATTTGTTAGATGGGCTTTTGTTGAAATACAGACACATTTGAGAACTACGATGTTCTCACTTTTGTAATGGTTATAGAAAAATTCAAACATAACTTTTGCATACGGAGCAAAACTGACTAAAAAAATCACTGAATTAAAAAATGCAAAAGTGTGTACGGCATTTGGCAAAACAGGATTTTAGCTGTAATGAGCACATAAGACAAAAAATTGTCAAAGTGTGACTTGTAAATATATTCTATTTTATTTTATTTATTTATTTATTTTTACCAGAGATAGTCGACTGATCTGTTTACATGTTGTTTTGCAGTTTTCTGATGAAGAGTTTTCTCTGACTGTGGTCAAACATACAGTGCCTGTTCATAGGACTTTTTACAGCATAACTACAGCATAAAAATATCGCCCCTAC
Source organism: Carassius auratus (assembly GCF_003368295.1). NCBI lineage: Eukaryota > Metazoa > Chordata > Actinopteri > Cypriniformes > Cyprinidae > Carassius > Carassius auratus. The sequence goes on from NC_039282.1 coordinate 3,291,690, forward strand.
ATCTAGAGCTCTTGTTCATATAGCTGATGATGATGTTCACATTTTTATTTGTCGTACTCGTTAGTTTCAACATTTCTACTGGACATTAAAGAGTAGGCCTTTATGTCGGAAGCATTAGCATCTACTGTGTGCTAAGAATTTTCTGCTTTCTCCACTTTTGGTGGATTTACTAGAGGGACTATGTGACCTTGTTGTAATGTGATTACGTTTAAGATCCATATGATTGCACTAAACCCCCTTGAATAGGTTATAGACATACTCTTTTATACAGGAAATGTTTCCACAACAGAAATATGTATCAGAATAACAAATACCTAATTTGAAAATATGAAATCCTCTCTTCTAAACTATTGTGAAAACTTTTAATGTTGATCCGGCCCACCAGCCGTGTATCTTTTTCATTGTTTTTTAGATAAAGACTATTCTCAGAGTTTGGTAAACAGGCAAAAACATGAACAAAATGTAGTACAAGATGATTAAATGATTGTCAAGAGACTGTTTAAACTGAGATTGTGATGCACTTTAGAGCTTTTTCTGGTCTACCAGTGTCACAAAGACACAAAATTTTCAATCAACTTGAAAATAAGTCCTGCCATTTTCTGTTCTGACTGTTACACTTAATACAAACCCGTCTATTACACTTAAAGTTAGACATTAAAAGTCATGGATGCCACAGGAACTATTTCCTTTCTCTGTTTCTCTAAACATCACACTAAATAAACCAGAGATCACATGTAGAAAGAATTCATTGAAAGGGGCATGTTTTAGTCCATTTTAGCTGGTCTGCACCAACACATGTTTTAGATGTTTTAGGTATTCATCAGACTAACAGGTTTGATTCGGGAAACACACACAACTGGAACTAAGTTTTGTCATGTCTTTATAATTGATCTACTTTTACTTTTAAAACAACACAGTGTGAAATTATGGTCTTCGACAGCATGGGCCCCTGAAATGTTGTAGTATATCTTTGTTTTCACAAAACATCTAAACATTTATCTATCTTAAAATATTAGTTATTACGTGTTTACAAAGTTGTCATGTCTGACGTTTACATTTTTAAGAACATCTGATATAGTTTATCATCTTTTAAATTTTATAACGTATATTTCACCAAACCTTGACGCCTGAAAAACGGGTTTAGCATCAGTCCACATTTCAGTTGTTAGCCAGAAAATGCAAGTGAGCCGATATTTCATTACTGAGATTATCTACATGATGTGAAACTAGCTCACAGTTACATTAGAGTTTTGGGGTTCTAGTTTATGTTGAATAGTGTTTGTTACTGTTCCACATGTTTAACACCACATTACTCCATTGTGAAGATATGTACTGTATAAAAGGTTTTTCACTGTAGTAGTCCAACTCTGAAACCAGACGAACAAAAATGAGCTTGAGCCTTAGTTGAAGCAGAATTAAAATGTTTTCTTTTTATCTTTCCATGATTTGTGCGTGTTGTTCTGAACCACGGTTTCATTTTAAACATCACAATCGTATTGTATTGTCCTGTATGATTGTAAAGAGTTTTGTGTGTGTCAGTCTCTGGATTTTTTTTTTTTTTTTTTTTTGCAAACAGAACTGCTGTAATGTTAGCGAGCTCTTTGTGTTGTCTGCTTTACTGTGTTTATATATGTCAGATTTCTTTAAATTTGCTCGATTAAAGTATTTAACACAGTTTTGGGTAATGTGAGTGTGTGTGAATATAGAGGATCTTTACAAATATTTTTTCTTGAAATATCCATCTAACACTCTGAATCGAGACTGCTTCTTTTAAATATAACATTAACACATTTTTCATGAGCTCAGACCCATTGTTTCATAAACCACAAAAGATTAAAATGTGATTCAACTTTTTATTTCAACAATAGATTTTTGAATATACATTCATACATTGAAATAGTGAAGAAAATGGTCAAATTGGCATTACTAACAAACAGTAATAATGACATTACAGGTGGTCTAGCCAGAAAAGAAAATCTCTACATGCCAGCATGTTTTGTTTTTATTATGTAGTTGACGTAAATTTGAACAATTTCACATGTCATGGAACCATAATTTTTTGAAACCAACAATGTACATAAATCTGTTACACATGTACACAGACAGAGAACCTCGTAAATGTCCATCTCATCGTCACATTCAGACATCACATCCAGAATTTTTCTAGTCGTTACACAGACTGATTATTTACTGGTAATAAACATACTAGTCAAATCAGGCCATGGGTTATTTTTCAGGCTTCTTACAACATTCATTTCATTCTTAAGATTTTTTACACACTTGGTATCCCCGGTACAATCATGATTTGGATTCTCTATGACCGCATGCATCAGTTTGATCATTTGTTCTCGGTAACGCTGTTTAAACATAGTTTCTACGTAGTCTGTTACATGACACGCTTCCCCCAGGGTGCAGTCGCACTTCAGCTGATCATCCGTAGTGGCACCAGAACTCCAGTTGCAATCCATCTGCTTTTGTGCAGCGTCAGACATCCTTTTCAGAATTTAATTCAAGAGATAAACTTTGTACCCTAATCAATATAGAATTTTGTCACCATTTCCCAGAATCTGGACTGACTGTATTAATCCACGACGATCCAGGCCTTGTGCAATTTCAGTTTCAATTTCTGGTTTATGGTTCAGATCCGTCGAAGCCTTATTATTTGAAAAATTAGAGAGTGCATCAGTTTCAGACAAATTTGATTGTTGAAGCTGATTCTGTCAGTCCATGTAGATAATGTTTTGATCAACAAGATGTTGCAGTAGCTCCGTTGACCGTGCTGTAAAACCCCTTGTTCGCAGATCTAGGAAAACCTGCGATAACTGCAGAGTTTATGAGGTCAGCCGCTCACAGGGGAAGAAGACTAGCCATAGGCACGAGGAAGTAGTGGTGGATCTTCTGTACATTTAAGCAAAAATGGGTGGTCTTGGTTCTACGTTTCAAATGTTGCTTGGTTGGTTGTTGAGATGGGGGTGTTGCACTCTAAAAGTGGAGGAGGGTGAAGGGGCCTAATTAGGGATGTGTTTTGACCGGCGAAGCCTAGCGAGGTTTATTAGGATTTTTGTTAAGACACTTGTTTCAAGTAACAGTAATGTATTGTGGCTTGGGAAAACTTAATCCATCAGCCATTTATTAAACATAGAGCAAGGAACACATAAAAGGGTGAGTAAACACTGAAAAAGAAACATTACAACATCATTGTTCAGGTTTGTTATACCGAATACACTATTATCTGACTGATCATTCGGTTTTAAAATAAATTTAAATTGACTGAAACAGCTTGTTTATCATTGAAAAATTGTTCTCAACATGGGTATGTCACATTGCTCAAAATATAGTCTCTTTTTGCAGCATTCGTAAGGGTTGACCTCAGGAAGAGGCCAGTCACGATCAGACTCATCAAAATCAAAGTTTGTTTCAAAGTCCTCCAGACGTTTATTTATCTGCATGAGATTCCAAAACGTAGAGCTTCACAATCTGCAACTCTTTGTCAAACACAAATCTCCCCACACGATCATAAGACACGGTGAAATCTTGTTTCACAATATCTTCATCTTCACTGAGAACTTTTCTTATGCTCTTCCCTTATTTTTTTCCTTGATACAAAAGTCAGCTCCTCTCTCATTTCAGCAGAACTTCTTGGCAGTGTTACACACATCATTCTTCTAGATGTTTCAGGACTGTTTGGAGCAGCGGCCGCCATTGTAACAGGAGCATGCAGAAAGTCTTCTGTGGTTAACTATATGCCACTAAAGCTTTTTTAAGTATCACACTTGGAAAGTAGGTAGGACCCCACAGGTGTGAAACAAACAAGGATGTGACACCTTCAGTAGTCATAAAACATTGGATGCTTTAGCACATTCAGTGAGATTATTTTCATCTTAAACAATGTATGTTTTCCTTGCGAACAAAGCATCAAAATTATCTTTCTAGTAAATCTAAAGTACACTGTTGCATGGTGGTTTTGTTTACACCTTAAGTTTGTGATGACCACTTATATAATTTAATAATGTACAAATTGGGCGAGAACTATAATTATTATGAATGTGTTAATGTTATATTTAAAAGAAGCAGTCTTGGTTCAGAGTGTTAGATGGATATTTCAAGAAAAAATATTTGTAAAGATCCTCTATATTCACACACACTCACATTACCCAAAACTGTGTTAAATACTTTAATCGAGCAAATTTAAAGAAATCTGACATATATAAACACAGTAAAGCAGACAACACAAAGAGCTCGCTAACATTACAGCAGTTCTGTTTGCAAAAAAAAAAAAAAAAAAAAAATCCAGAGACTGACACACACAAAACTCTTTACAATCATACAGGACAATACAATACGATTGTGATGTTTAAAATGAAACCGTGGTTCAGAACAACACGCACAAATCATGGAAAGATAAAAAGAAAACATTTTAATTCTGCTTCAACTAAGGCTCAAGCTCATTTTTGTTCGTCTGGTTTCAGAGTTGGACTACTACAGTGAAAAACCTTTTATACAGTACATATCTTCACAATGGAGTAATGTGGTGTTAAACATGTGGAACAGTAACAAACACTATTCAACATAAACTAGAACCCCAAAACTCTAATGTAACTGTGAGCTAGTTTCACATCATGTAGATTATCTGGGTTATGAAATATCGGCTCACTTGCATTTTCTGGCTAACAACTGAAATGTGGACTGATGCTAAACCCGTTTTTCAGGCGTCAAGGTTTGGTGAAATATACGTTATAAAATTTAAAAGATGATAAACTATATCAGATGTTCTTAAAAATGTAAACGTCAGACATGACAACTTTGTAAACACGTAATAACTAATATTTTAAGATAGATAAATGTTTAGATGTTTTGTGAAAACAAAGATATACTACAACATTTCAGGGGCCCATGCTGTCGAAGACCATAATTTCACACTGTGTTGTTTTAAAAGTAAAAGTAGATCAATTATAAAGACATGACAAAACTTAGTTCCAGTTGTGTGTGTTTCCCGAATCAAACCTGTTAGTCTGATGAATACCTAAAACATCTAAAACATGTGTTGGTGCAGACCAGCTAAAATGGACTAAAACATGCCCCTTTCAATGAATTCTTTCTACATGTGATCTCTGGTTTATTTAGTGTGATGTTTAGAGAAACAGAGAAAGGAAATAGTTCCTGTGGCATCCATGACTTTTAATGTCTAACTTTAAGTGTAATAGACGGGTTTGTATTAAGTGTAACAGTCAGAACAGAAAATGGCAGGACTCATTTTCAAGTTGATTGAAAATTTTGTGTCTTTGTGACACTGGTAGACCAGAAAAAGCTCTAAAGTGCATCACAATCTCAGTTTAAACAGTCTCTTGACAATCATTTAATCATCTTGTACTACATTTTGTTCATGTTTTTGCCTGTTTACCAAACTCTGAGAATAGTCTTTATCTAAAAAACAATGAAAAAGATACACGGCTGGTGGGCCGGATCAACATTAAAAGTTTTCACAATAGTTTAGAAGAGAGGATTTCATATTTTCAAATTAGGTATTTGTTATTCTGATACATATTTCTGTTGTGGAAACATTTCCTGTATAAAAGAGTATGTCTATAACCTATTCAAGGGGGTTTAGTGCAATCATATGGATCTTAAACGTAATCACATTACAACAAGGTCACATAGTCCCTCTAGTAAATCCACCAAAAGTGGAGAAAGCAGAAAATTCTTAGCACACAGTAGATGCTAATGCTTCCGACATAAAGGCCTACTCTTTAATGTCCAGTAGAAATGTTGAAACTAACGAGTACGACAAATAAAAATGTGAACATCATCATCAGCTATATGAACAAGAGCTCTAGATGTAGGGGCGATATTTTTATGCTGTAGTTATGCTGTAAAAAGTCCTATGAACAGGCACTGTATGTTTGACCACAGTCAGAGAAAACTCTTCATCAGAAAACTGCAAAACAACATGTAAACAGATCAGTCGACTATCTCTGGTAAAAATAAATAAATAAATAAAATAAAATAGAATATATTTACAAGTCACACATTGACAATTTTTTAACATTCAATTATTTATCTCTTCAGCGGCTTGGTTAGTTGATGATTTAGATAATTGTCTCTCTCTCACTCTTTGAAATTCTCACCTGGAAAGACACCAGACATCGTCCTCCTTTTCAAATGTGTTTGTAGACGGGGAGCATGTGGCCTGTTGGTGCCTAGGTATCAACACCATAAAGATTAAACAAACATTGATCCTGCCAAGACGTCAAAACCCTCACTTTTGCACCGCCATTTTTTTTCCCCAGGAAGAACCCAAACACCTCCCCACTGTCTTTAGGTGTGAACAACAGGACTTCACAGAAACCCCCCCACAGCTCTGGTTACAGATACAACCATCATAAGAAACCCCCCCACTGCTCTGGTAACAGATACAACCATCATATATCCAGTAATAAACACAACACAAGTCAAATCTGAGATCTCTTTGATCTTTTGATTTACACACCTCTGCCATGTCAATCAAGGGTCACAGGACCCAGTGGCATGGCAACCGCTTTGACTGACAGGCCTTATAGTCATAAATCAATCCAAACTGACCATGCACACTTCTGACTACCTGTCAATCTACACGGACTGTACGGCCATAAATCAGGCCATAAATCAGGGTAATAAATCATCAAGACTTGAGATAAAGTGTATGATAGGACTACTGACAAGGTTCAGGGAAAATTTAGAAGAGGCAAAAGCAACCGCACAATTCAAGGCTGAAAAGAGGGGAGTGAAACAAATCTTTTGAAAGGAAATATTTAGAAGAGCAAAGCGCCATTTCGATGAATTCTGTCAGGATGAACGTTTGGCTGATGCTGAAAGTTACTTTAAGGTAAATGTTTTTAACGCTTGCCTAGACATTATAATTTCTCAGCTGAGTCTGCGATTTTCAGCTTTGCGATCAGTTGCTGGTTTGTTTAGAGTGATCCAGCCACGTATACTTGCAACTGAGGAGAAGAGGCACGTAGGTTAGTGGAGAGATACAACCAAGACTTGTCTCCAGCCCTTCCACAACAATTGATTGCATTCCGTGCCGCCTTTAAAAGACAAATCTCTGGGATGAAAACTGTTCAAGATCTGGCCAATTTTTTGATTGATCAAAACAATTCTTTCTTACCATCCCTGTTACTGTTGCTTCAGCGGAGTGCTCATTTTCAAGACTAATAAAACTAATAAAAAATTATTTGCGGAGCACCATGTCACAAAACAGACTATCGGGACTGGCAATTCTTTCTATCGAGAATGCACGAAGCCATGAATTAAACACCACGTTCATCGTGGATGAATTTGCCGAAAGAAAGGCCCCAAGAATGCAACTAAAATGAGTGAGTAGTTTTGTGTTTTTTCGTTTTTTGCCGCCGTGCCAAAATGACTGAGTAGATTTATGTTTTTACATTTTGGGCTGCCGTGCCAAGATCAGTAGTTTAAAAGCGTTTAAAAAGTTTTTTTTTTTATTATTATATTTTTTTGCACACCTGGCATCCCATTCGAAGTTGTTCTTATTCGCACTTTGAATATGTTTACACTATAAAATCTGTCAAAATGCAATACTTTTTTGTGTTAAGGGTACCGTAATTTTTTTTTTGCATATGGGCCCGGGACTGACTTGCTACACCACTGTTTTCAACATAATAATAATTATAATAAATGCTTTTTTAAACAGCAAATCAGGATATTAAAATAATTTCTAAAGATAATGTGTCACTGAAGACTGGAGTAATGATGCTGAAAATACAGCTGTGCATCACAGGAATAAATGACAGTTTAAAATACATTTAAGTAGAAACAGTTATTTTAAATTGTAAAAATATTTCAAAATTGTCCTGTTTTTGCTGTACTTTGGATTAAAAAATAAATGGAGATTTGGTGAGCAGATTAGACTTTAAAAAATGTTACACATCTTATGGTTCAAAAACTTTTGACTGCTAGTGTATACAGTATATAATATATTTAAAATATTTATAGAGTGATGAAAAAGTTGTTTAAATCACTGATTCAACGACTCACTCATAAACCCACTTCCCTTGTTTCATTACAGGATGAATCAGTGTTTTTGAACAATTCTCTTGAATGAAAAATTAATTCCTTGACAAATACATTTTTAAGACACTTGTCGCCACCTAGTGGTGAAACAATGCAATCGATGATCCGAAAGACAAATCAGGTAAATAAATACCTTGGAAAGGAAAAGGAAAAGGAAAGACTCTTCACACCTTACAAGACATCAATGATACTTTTCGTACATTTTATTAACATCAATACAGTAATACAAAGGAGCCAAAAATTAATGACATTAAATCATTTCTTAACAATATATTTTTACCCACTCTAACCACAGGACAAAGAGAATCATTAGAAGAATCCATATCAGCAACTGAATATAAACAAGCTCTTGAATCTCTATCAAACAATAAAGCCCCAGGTTTAGATGGATACCCAGAATACTACAAACATTTCTGGTCAACTATATCACCATTATTTTTGCGAATGACGGCAGATATTAAAAACACTTCTTTTATTCCGTCTCATATGAACACAGCACTAATTTCAGTCTTACTTAAAGGTCACCTTCTTCGTGATTCCATGTTTTAAACTTTAGTTAGTGTGTAATGTTGTTGTTAGAGTATATATAATATCTGTAAAATTCTGAAGCTCAAAGTTCAATGCCAAGTGAGATATTTTATTTAACAGAATTCGCCTACAAAAAACGACCTGTTTGGACTACATCCCTCTAGTTCCTGCAGTAATTACGTCACTAAATAAGTTTTTTGACTAACCTCCGCCCACATGAATTCACAAACAGGGGGGCGTGGCCTTGTTGCGCTCCTACGGAGAAGAAGGAAGAGCTGGGTTTGTGTTTGCCATGTCATTGAAACGCTGTTATTTTCATCTCTGAGTCCAATCATCTCTGTTTGGGCTTCCCAGCGACGCTGTACTTGGAGATTAATGGTTACAATTTATGTTTAACTCGGTTCCGGAAAATTATAATCCACATGTAAAACTATGTGCAACAAATTCTGCTGAGGAAAGCTTGCTGAGGACAACTTTCTCAATCTCAGTCAGTTTAATGCCGGATTCGCACAAAGTAAAACAGTAACAGTAAAAATGTGTATTCTACCAAAACTTCTTTATCTATTCACCATGACTCCGGTACAACCAACTAAGAAATGGTTTACATCATTAAATCAAATAATCAACAAATTTTACTGGAAAAAAAGAATCCTAAAATTAGTTTACAAACACTTAAAAAAAAAAAAAAAAAGCTCAAGGTGGTCTAGCAGCACAAAAGTTTCAGCACTATTACTTAGCAACCCAACTACAATACTTTTGCAAATGGATCAAAGGGGACAACCCCCAAAACCCATGGCTAGAGTTAGAACAAACAGAATGCAAAGAAATATCAGAAATAACCATATCTGATCTCCCATCCGTCACAAAAAAAAATCAAACAGAACAATCTTTTTAAGAACGTAATGATTAAAACAACTCTCACTGCTTGGTGGCAAATTAATACATTGACAAAACATGAACTGACACCACACATCAATTCACCTATATGCTATAATCCTGTTTTTACCATCAAAAAAATCAGCTTAACAATATTAACTGGAAAGAGAAAGATATCACACATCTACATCACCTGTTTACTGGCAACATCTTCGCTACATTTATAGAACTAACACAGAAATTTAACTTAGGAAAAGAACAGTATTACTATTACTTACAAATCAGGAATTTTATTAAAACCACAATTGAAAACAAAGACATTGCACAACCTCCCCCAATTCTATCACCACATATCACCACAATCAGTAATTCATCAAAAACACTTAGTAAATTATACACCCTAATATCATCTATAGACTTTAAAATAGTAGCACCAGTTAAACAATGGGAAAAAGATCTCAATATCAACACAAATGATGAATTTTGGAAAACAATTTGTAGAAACACTTTTATCATAAGTACAAACATAAACATCCAGTTAATTCAGTAAAAAGTTATACACAGAACACGCATACCACAGCGTAAGATGTTTAAAATGGGACTAGTAACTTCTGATAGATGCACTAACTGCAGTGTAAATACACCAGTCACTTTCCTTCATGCATTCTGGCTATGCCCACCAGTTCATCAGTTCTGGATAAATGTCACTAATAAACTATCGAATTTCTTTAAAATTACAATTAATGCACTCCCTGTCACGACCAGTGATACAAGGAAACACGGAGAGAGAACCAAGTGCGGGTATGTATTTATTAAAGGGGCAATCCAAAGAGTAAACAGTCCAGGCAGGGGTCGATATCCAACAAATCCAAACATTAACAAAACACGAAGACAAGGCAAGGGCATGAAACACGAAGACAAGGCAAGGGCACGACTAGAAGACGGACATGAATAAACAACGACTCCGTGACACATACTAAGACAGACCGGATTAAATACACACTAGGAGAGACAAACGCTAATGGGAAATTGGCAGAGTGAGATAATTGATGACTAGTGACAGCTGGTGCAATAATTAAGCAGGGACGTGAGGAATTTGATTCCTGAAGTGACAAGCACCGTGGGAAAGGAGGACATTTAGTGGAAACCCATGGAACACAACCCAGACACTGTGACACTACCCCCCCCCCCCCCCCCTCTACGGAGCGGCTTCCAGACGCTCCACGACAGACAAAAAACAGAGACCAGGAGGGAGGCGGACAGGTGGAGGCTAAGGGGGAGGGACGGAGGGACAGGAAAAAAAACACAAACCAGGGAGACCAGGAGGGAGGTGGACTGGAGGAGGTTCAGGGGGAGAGATGGAGGGCCAGGCTAACAGAGAGGAACAGGGACAGGAGTGAACACAAAAACAAAAAGCAAACAACAACATGAAGCCCCCCCAGGGCGGAGCAGAAGACCACCACAGCCGTGTGGTCAAGGCGGAAATCCTCCAGGGCGGAGCAGAAGACCACCACAACCTTGTGGTCGAGGCCAGAGTCCCCCAGGGCGGAGCAGAAGACCACAACAATCGTTTGGTCAGGGCGGAAGGCTCCAAGGGCGGAGCAGAAAACCACCACACCCCTGTGGTCAAGGCGGAAGCCCCCCAGGGAGGAGCAGACCTCCGTGCGGCCGGAACAGCAGGACGACGAAGCTCTGGTAATCCCCTGGTGTTTTTACTGGACTCCAGAAGATCGGTGCTGGCCTGACTCTGCTCGCGAAGATCATTGGTGACTGGCACTTGTTCATGAAGACCATCTGTGACTTGCACTTGTACATGAAGATCATTGGTGACTTGTATTTGCTCATGAAGATCAATGGTGACTTGCCTTTGTTCATGAAGATCACCGGTGACTTGACTCAGTCCTAGAAGATCACCCGTGACTTGACTCTGTCCTTGAAAATCACCAGTGACTTGACTTAGTCCTTGAAGATCACCAGTGACTTGACACAGTCCTTAAAGATCACCAGTGACTTGACTTGACTCTGAAAGGTCAACGGTGACCAGCCTTGTCTCTGGAAAGTCCATGGTACCTAGCCCTGACTCTGGAAGGTCAGCGGTGTCTAGCCCTGACTCTGGAAGGTCAGCGGTGATTAGCCCTGACTCTGGAAGGTCAGCGGTGACTAGCCCTGACTCTGGAAGGTCATCGTGACTAGCCCTGACTCTGGAGGGTCCACGAACACCTGACTCGACTCTGGAGAGTCCACTGGAACCTGACTCGACTCTGGAGAGTTCACTGGAACCTGACTCGACTCTGGAGGGTCAACTGGAACTGGACTAGACTCTGGAGGGTCAACTGGAACCTGACTTGGCTCTGGGGGGTCGACAGGAACCTGACTCAATTCTGGAGAGAGTTCACTAGAACCTGACTCGACTCTGGAGAGTTCACTGGAACCTGACTCGACTCTGGAGAGTTCACTGGAACCTGACTCGACTCTGGAGAGTTCACTGGAACCTGACTCGACTCTGGAGAGTTCACTGGAACCTGACTCGACTCTGGAGGGTCAACTGGAACCTGACTCGACTCCAGAGGGTCAGCTGTGACTGACATCCTGTGCAGCGGCGTTGGGCAAGCAGCCATCTGGACAGGTGGCCATCTGGTGCTGTGGTGCTGGACCGGTTGCCAGCTTGGGCATTGGCATTGTGCTGTGGCACTGGGCTGGCAGCCATCTTGGGCTGTGGCCCTGGATTAACGGCCATCTTGGGCTGTGGCGCTGGATTGACGGCCATCTTGGGCCATGACTCGGGACAGGCGGCCATCTTGGACCGTGGTTCTGGACCGGTGGCCAATTTGGGCATTGGCGCTGAGTGAGTGGCCATCTTGCGCTGTGGCACTGGGCTGGCAGCCATCTTGTGCTGTGGCGCTGGATTGGCGGCCATCTTGGGCCATGACTCTGGACAAGCGGCCATCTTGGGTCTTGGCACCGGGTTAGTGGCCATTTTGTGCTGTAGTGCTGGGCTGGCGGCCATTTTGTGCAGTGGCGCTGGATTGGCGGCCATCTTGTGCTGTGGTGCTGGGCTGGCGACTATCTTGGGCTGTGGCGCTGGCTCAGCAGCTGTGACGTGAACCGTCTTGGGAATCTCTTTCTCGATCTCGATCTTTGACAGCGTAGTGAAATAATCCAAGAATAAGTCAGCGGCCTTCTTGGGCGTTGGCGCTGAGCTGGCGTCCATTTTGCACCGTGGCGCTGGACTGGTGATCACCTTGCATTGTGGTGCTGTGTAGGCGAGTTCCCTCAAATCCACTCCTCTCCCATTCTGGTTCTCTGTGTGACGGAGTCGTTCTGTCACGACCGGTGACACAAGGAAACACGGAGAGAGAACCAAGTGCGGGTATGTATTTATTAAAGGGGCAATCCAAAGAGTAAACAGTCCAGGAAGGGGTCGATATCCAACAAATCCAAACATTAACAAAACACGAAGACAAGGCAAGGGCATGAAACATGAAGACAAGGCAAGGGCACGACTAGGAGACGGACATGAATAAACAATGACTCCATGACACATACTAAGACAGACCGGGTTAAATACACACTAGGAGAGACAAACGCTAATGGGAAATTGGCAGAGTGAGATAATTGATGACTAGTGACAGCTGGTGCAATAATTAAGCAGGGACGTGAGGAATGTGATTCCTGAAGTGACAAGCACCATGGGAAAGGAGGACATCTAGTGGAAACCCAGGGAACACAACCCAGACACTGTGACACTCCCATTATTATGTCTTTTAGATGACACATCTCAAATTAAAAAAACCAATACTACTCAATTGGAAAAATAAATACCAAATATCAACGACACAATGGCTACATTTATTAAGGGATCACATTATTAAAGAGAAGCAAACGTTAGCAAATAAAAATCATCTATACATTTTAATAACATTTTCAGTCCATTGCTCTCACCCTTAAATATTGATTAAAACTAGCTAGGTAGTCAATGCCTCAACTTAAATCTTGGGTACACTAAATGGATTAATAATAAAGAAGTGCAATATGCATAATTACAAATTATTTCTATAATAAATAATCTCTGAGTATTATTAAAGACATCAATCGTGTATACATATGCCTGTGTGTGTTTATATTGTGTTCTATAAGCTATATTATTTGTTTTACACGTAAAAGCTGCATATTATTATTATTTATTGTTGTTGTTGGTAAGGATGGTAGTAGGGACGATGGTATTGGTATTGATATTATAAAACCATTTGTATTCTTTTTCTAAATCTGGGTCAGGCGACTATTCTGGGTGCCGTCGGTGGGTATGACTAGCACGTCCTATCGGCATATTCATTAGTAACCCGATTCATGGATTTACTGGCAATCCATTTTTACCGCCTTTGTCCCAATTCTAGGCTTCTGCTATGCAAAATAAATGTTTTAGACGGATATCTGGGCTGGATGTGGTGTCTCTGGCTAGGGAGCTAACCATGCACGCTAGGGTCCAAGCCATAGATCACCTAAAAAAAAAAAAAAAAAAAAAAAAATTGGACTTTGGTCCTGTCAGGTCACAATCAGACTAGGGGAGGCGGGTCTGGAGGTGCCTGTAATGGTGCCATAGCATATTTTACTGATGGGGGGGCCAGGTGGATCGGTGAATCCGAGGGAGGTGTCTTTGTTGGAGGGGTCTGTTGGTTGTGCTCGCTGGCAGTAGTAGAATGGCCCCCAGCCATAGAGAATAATGTCCTAAATTATGGTATTAGTATTATTATTATAATTACAGTACTGCCACTACTACCACCGTTACTATTATTATCATGTATATTAGTATTACCACTACTATTGTTACTACTATTATTATTTTTGTTTTAATTATTATTATTAATAGTAGTATGAATACTACTTTTACTACAACACTGTCACAATTATTATGATTTTCCTAAATTGCCTCTATCAATATCACTAAAATATCTAATTGTTTAAACTTACCAATGTACCTGCATTCATCACTATATTGATTTGTTTTTTGTGTGTTCAGTATGTTCCTCTGTCTTCTGTATGTGTATATATGACATTGATAATTTATCTTATTTTACCTGTATAATATACAATGTTTTAACTTGCAATAAAAAAAAAAAAGATCTGAATGATCCGGTAAGACTTTGTCAAAGGTTTAACAGTCTCGGGGATCATTGTCATTTAGAAATGAGATTGAGAGTGTCACGATCATTACATGGAGTGCCCATGAACTTTTGTAGAGGGCACTCCAATCAGGACAATTCCACATTTACCACCAGATGTCACTCGGACTCTAGCACCTCTTATCTGTTGCACCACACCCTACTACATTTCCCATGAGTCTCTGCATCACAATCACCCTGCCACACCTGCACATCATTCCTCAGTCAATCTCCTTGCCACACCTGCACCTCATTTATACACACATATAAGCAGCACACTCACTCTCACTCACTGCGACTTCTTGTTTAGCCAGTCTGACATTTCCGAGTGTTTTCCTTGTATTTTCCTTCTGTACCTGACCTTTGGATTGTTTATACCGACTCTGATTCTCTGCTGCCGGCCCCGACATCTGCTTGTTCCTGTTATCGATTCTGATTATCCCGACATACCTGACGCCGTTACTGATCATTGCCTGTCTGACCATTCTCATTTAAAGTTCTGCACATCGAGTCGAGTCAGTTCCCAGTGTCAGGTCACCGTCGATCAGGTCCCCGTTGATTTCCAAGAACCTAGCCAGGTCACCGTCGATCAGGTCACCGTCGATTTCCCAGAACCTAGCCAGGTCACCGTCGATCAGGTCACCGTAGATTTCCCAGAACCTTGTCAGGTCACCGTCGATTTCCCAGAACCTTGTCAGGTCACCGTCAATCAGGTCACCGTCGATCAGGTCCCCGTCGATTTCCCAGAACCTAGCCAGGTCACCGTTGATCAGGTCCCCGTCGATTTCCCAGAACCTAGCCAGGTCACCGTTGATCAGGTCCCCGTCGATTTCCCAGAACCTAGCCAGGTCACTGTTGATCAGGTCCCCGTTGATTTCCAAGAACCTAGCCAGGTCACCGTTGATCAGGTCCCCGTCGATTTCCAAGAACCTAGTCAGGTCACCATCGATTTCCCAGAACCTAGCCAGGTCACCGTTGATCAGGTCCCCGTGGATTTCCAAGAACCTAGCCAGGTCACTGTTGATCAGGTCCCCGTCGATTTCCAAGAACCTAGCCAGGTCACCGTTGGCCAGGTCACCGTTGATCAGGTCCCCGTCGATTTCCAAGAACCTTGTCAGGTCACCGTTGATCAGGTCTCTGTTGATTTCCCGGAGTCTAGTCAGGTCACTGTTGACCATCCAGAGATGGGTCAAGTCACCTCTAACACCCAAGAGTCAAGTAAGACAACAGTTAAACTTCATGAGCCAAGACAAGTCACAGTTGATCCTCAGGAACCAAGTCAAGTCACCAATGATCTTCATGAGCAAAGTCAAGTCACCATTAACCTCCGTGAACTAAGTAAAGTCACAGTTGATCTTCATGAACCCAGTCAAATCACCACAGATCTACCAGAGCCTCGTCACATCTCAGAGCTCCGTCCTATCCTGTCACGGCCAGGGAGGCCATCAATGAGCTGTCATTCATTCCGGTCAGGGCTACGGAGACCATACACCAACTCTCTGTCTGTCCTGTCATGGCCACGGAGGCCAGCTACCATTTCATCACGGCCACGGAGGCCGCTATTAACCTGTTTATGTTCCCCGTTTCAGGTCCACCTGACCAGACTTGCTTTCCTGTGCCATCAACTCCACTGTGGTGGTCCTCTGCTCCACCCTGGTGGGCCTCTGTCATGTCTGTTCAACTATGGTGGTCGTCTGGTCTGCCCTGGTGGGCTTCTGTCCCATCATCTCGGATGTGGTGGTCCTCTGCTCCGCCCTGGTGGGCTTCTGTCCCCTCTTCTCAGCTGTGGTGGTCGTCTGCTCCACCCTGGTGGGCTCCAGCTCCACCTGCTCCGCTCTGGTGGGCTCCCACGCCACCTGCTCTGCCTTGGTGGACCCGAGTTAGGCCCACGGCGGGTCCCTGTTACCGAGTTAGGCCCATGGCGGGTCCCGGTTTCCTCTGTCAGGCCAAGGAAGTGCCCTTGTTTCCCATGTCAGGTCCAGGAGAGACTCCTGATCTCCATGTTAGGCCCAGTTCTGCCTGCTCTGCCCCAGTCCTCGACCACTCCACTTCCTCATGGACCTGGCCCTCCGTCCCTCCCCCTGTTCCGCCTCCGCTCCTCCGCCCTCCTAGATTGTTTTGAGCGTCTGGAAGCCGCTCCTTTGGGGGAGGGCTATGTCACGATCATTACATGGAGTGCCCATGAACTTTTGTAGAGGCCACTCCAATCAGGACTATTCCACATTTACCACCAGATGTCACTCGGACTCTAGCACCTCTTATCTGTTGCACCACACCCTACTACATTTCCCATGAGTCTCTGCATCACAATCACCCTGCCACACCTGCACATCATTCCTCAGTCAATCTCCTTGCCACACCTGCACCTCATTTACACACACATATAAGCAGCACACTCACTCTCACTCACTGACACGTCTTGTTTAGCCAGTCTGAAATTTCCGAGTGTTTTCCTTGTATTTTCCTTCTGTACCTGACCTTTGGATTGTTCATACCGACTCTGATTCTCTGCTGCCTGCCCCCGACATCTGCTTGTTCCTGTTATCGATTCTGATTATCCCGACATACCTGACGCTGTTACTGATCATTGCCTGTCTGACCATTCTCATTAAAAGTTCTGCACATGGATCCGAACCTCTCTGTCTCATCATTACAGAGAGGGAGTCTAAATCAAGATCGCGATCTTTTAACTATTAATCGTGCAGCTCTACCCGGGACTACAGTTCCCATCATCCATTCCACTGATTACATACACACAGCTGAATCCAATCAGACATGCTACATTAGCCATGGGCTTCCTCTTTCTCAACGCTGAGTATTGTTTGTGTATATCGCTAGTCTGTGATAGCTACATTACCCCAAGGGATTGACTGTGTTTGCACCTCGCCTGGACTATTTGCTTGTGTTATTGGATTTCCCCTCTTGTCATTGCCCTCTGGATTCTGTTCATCGATATAAGACCCAAGCTTTGTCTTTGTCTTGCCTGTGTTGTACCTGTATGCCATTGTTTGACCCATGTCTGTTATATGACCTCCTCTTGGAAATAAAGCCTTGCATATGGATCCGCACGTTTTGCATCGTTTTGCCCTGGAACAGGTGTTTTGTTTCTGAATTAATTAACCATTTAAATTCAACTCAACAATTTATATCAATAACTTTAGGAGTCAGCTGTCCACGGCAGTCCTGCAGCGCAACACATTCAGAAAAACATTGTCTGATTATCGTTATGGATAAAATCCCAGAAAATATTGAGATAACATTTTTGTTTGTATCGCACACCCCCATATATTTCATCCTTCTTCTTGTTTGATACACATAATTCACTGATCATCGTAAAATAAGCTTATCTTAGAAAGGGGTTTTCAAAAACCAAAAAGAGGACGTGACAAAAAATAGATTGATCATATTTATATAAGGTTTTGTTTTATTTATTTATTCATTGAAGGGAGCGGGGTCTTGGTTAATACTGTGAAATATCATTACAATTTAAAATAATGGATTTCTATTTTAATGTACTTTATTTCTGAGATGCAAAGCTGAATTTCAGCATCATTGCTCCAGTCTTCTTTGACACATGATCCTTCAATGTATTGTCAACATCAGAAACAATTGTGCTGCATAATTTTTTTCTGTGAAATGTTTACAGGATTGAATGATGAATCCTGGCAGATTATTATTATTCAAAATATAGAAATCTTACCGATTAAACATTATTGCTGTATAAAAGTATTAAAGAATAATAAGATAAGTGCTGTTCTTTTATTCTTCAAAAAATCCTAATATTATGTTTTAAAAGTAAAATAAAGCAAAGAAGAGAGGCGCTTGAAAAACAGAACATTAAACAAGCATAATGTATTTTATCTATTATTTTATTATTATTTTACAGCAACAGTATCAGATCTAGCAGACGATTGTCATCGATGGGTTGGCCATCACTGATGTGCTGTAGGAAACATTACAAATGTGAAAGATAGAAAACTTTTTAGTTTTTATGTTATCTTTATACTTTTACATAGAGTGTACTGAAAAAAAGTTTAAAATAGTTTAAATTATTATATTATTATATATTAATATATTTATATTTAATATGCACATAATTCATGTATATTGTATAAGTTAGCCAGGGAAAAGGCACTAAAAACTGCAAAAATAAAAAAGTCAGACGCAGAAGTCACATCCACTGAGAGGATTGAAGTAAATTGTACCTTCGCTGATACACTTCACTGAGCCGTGTAAGCAGTGTGTTATGATACGTGTTAGCGAAAAAGTAAATAAAAACCTTTACTGTGAATCATGTGTGACGTCTTGATCGACACTTCACTGCCACACGGGATATACGTGACATCCGCATGACATCTACGTCACATCTACACCTCGTCTGCATCTTAAATTGAGTGGATTAAATAGCAGAATAAAAAAATTTGACGTCATTGAGACGTTCAGTGAGATGAGTACATGCAATAAAGTTCATATTACAGAGCCTGTCTGAATGCCATATCCTCGCTTTTTCGTGCAAAAGTGTAAATAGCCAGTTATTCAGCCTTAGCTGGCCCTGATCTGGGCCAAAACAGGTTTTATTATTGGTGCCAATTATCAGCCTTAAGTAAACCAGAATCCCCAAATCTGAGCCACACCTGAGCATTATATAGCCCAGACTTTTCATATTATTACCTTTGTATATTACTATGATCACAATTATTCATGTTGTGACATGCTTTAATGTAGAGAAACTATGCCAATAAAGTACATTTAACTGAATAATAAATCTGACTTAAAACCCACACATCATGTAACTGCAATAAAAAACATATTGCATTGGTTTTTCTATATATTTTTATAAAGAACAAGTCCACCAATAAAGAGTGAGTGTATAAGTATACAGTCTATAAGAGAAGTGTAACAGATAGACACGTGTAACTTAATCATAATAATTTATTACAGATGTGTCAAAGAGCAGTACCACAGTTATCCAAATGACGATGCATTGCAGTTGCAGTCCACTCTGAATATAATAGAATCGTGAGGAGCAGGTTGCCATGATTCTGCCCTCATGTCCTTGATTTTCTACTAGTATTGAGGCAGGATCATGACAGGCCCTTGTTTTTTGTGCAAGCACATGGCCTGGTTGTTGGGCCATGTGCTTGTGTTGTCTCGTTCCCTTGCCCCGCCCCCTTGTTATCCTAGTTTTGTCGTGATTTCCTTACCTGTGCCACCTGTGGTTCATTATTTCTTTGTAATATATTGTTACTCATTGTTGCACTTAGAAGAAGACGTTGTGAGTCCTGTGATTGTTTATCTGTAGTTAGTGTTCTTGTGTTAAGAGTCTTTGTTTATCGTGTCAACCTAGTCTTGATAAGTAATTTAGTCTCTGCCCTAGTCGTTGTTTTCCCCCTCGTGGGTTTTGTTTTCCCCTTTTGTCAATAAATAACCCTGTGTGTAGTGTATCCTGTCTGCGTTTGAGTTCATCCCAACCCTCCACATAACAGAATGAACCGCCAAACAAAGAGCTCAGCAGACAGGATGTCCACCGAGCTTCAGCGACAGTTGGAGTTTCGTAGGCAATGCTGGTTGCCATCCCCCACTGACAAGAGGAGTGTCACCCTCCCAGTGTCGTCCCAGGGTGAGTGGATCTTGAACAACTATGTCCGGCTATGGGAGAGTTTCTCCCAGGAGGAGCTGCAGGTTTCCCCCTCGAGATCTCCACCTTCTGCCCAGCTGCCAGTGATCCCAGAGGGTCGTCTTCTGGCCGTTGCAACACTGGGGGATCAGGCTCATCCCTCCCCGAATCCCGAGGCACCTTCCGCACCAATCAGTCTCCACAAAAAGCGAGGGAGACGGTTCTCATGGGAATCTGCTTCGGAGTCCTCAGCGACGGAGTCAACCCTGCTTGAGGCTGAACTTCCCAACCAGTCACAGACCCAGCTGTGGCCTCTGCACCGCGACCAAGGAGAAAGAAGAGGAAGAGGGGTTCTTCCGGTTCTCCGTCTCCTCCTGAGTCCGCGATGCCCCTCCAATCCGCCGCATCAGTGAGCGCTGTCCCCGAGCCAGCAGTAGTGAGCGCTGGCATCCCCGAGCCAGCAGTAGTGAGCGCTGATCCTGAACCGGCTACAGAAAGAACTGTGTCAGAGCCAGCAGTCTTGAGCGCTGAGGAGAGAGCCACGGCCGACACTGCTGCTGAAGCAGTGTTGCAGTCTGTTTCGGCTCGTCAGGAGAGGCCTGTAGTCATTGCTGCCAGGACCTTGTCAGATTATTTGTCACGCCTAGTCAAGATCTTAGAAGTCCCTGGCAGTCCTGTCTTGTCCCCAGACCCTGTTCCTAGAGATCCCGAGCCAGCCGCAGTGAGCGCTGATCCTGAGCCAGCCGCAGTGAGCGCTGATACCGAGCCGGCCGCAGTGAGTGCGGATCCCGAGCCAGCCGAGGTGAGCACGGTTCCAGAGCCAGTTTCTGTCTACACCGGTGTTGTCATGTGTCTCGAAGATGTTGTTGTGTGTCCCGATGATGTTGTCGTGTGTCCAGAAGATGTTGTCAAGTGTCCAGAGATTTCTCCCCACTTTACACCACCCAGACCTGCCCGGACCCCTCGTCGTCAGCCCTTGTCCCGTCCACCGAAGACTCCTGCCCCACCCACCCACCCACCCTGGACTTCCCCCCATGAATTTTGTTGTCCCGCCTCCCCCCCTTCCTTGTTTGTTTTTTTTTATTTGCCACCCTAACCCTGTCATAGTGTTTTCATGTTTACCTTTATTGTTATTTGTCATGTCTTGTAGGTTTGTGTCTGTGTCCCAGTCAGTCATGTCAGTCTTGTCCCGTGTTTGATGTTCCTTGAGGAGCGTCTGGAAGCCACTCCTTAAGGGAGGGGTTCTGTCATGATTCTGCCCTCGTGTCCTTGATTTTCTTCTAGTCTTGAGGCAGGATCATGACAGGCCCGTGTTTTGTGTGCAAGCACATGGCCTGGTCGTTGGGCCATGTGCTTGTGTTGTCTCGTTCCCTTGCCCCGCCCCCTTGTTATCCTAGTTTTGTCGTGATTGCCTTACCTGTGCCACCTGTTGTGTCTTCATTAGTCTTCCTATTTATATCCCCTTGTGTTCACTGTCCTGTGTGGTTCATTGTTTCTTTGATATATATATATTGTTATTCATTGTTGCACTTAGAAGAAGGCGTTGTGAGTCCTGTGATTGTTTATCTGTAGTTAGTGTTCTTGTGTTAAGAGTCTTTGTTTATCTTGTCAACCTAGTCTTAAGTCATTTAGTCTCTGCCCTAGTCGTTGTTTTCCCCCTCGTGGGTTTTGTTTTCCCCTTTTGTCAATAAATAACCCTGTGTGTAGTGTATCCTGTCTGCGTTTGAGTTCATCCCAACCCTCCACATAACACAGGTTATAATTTAAATAGGCTCTATGCACGACACAGTTCCAGGTTCGCGTGTACTAGGCTACCAACTTCCGGTTCAACTTCCTGTTTATACACGGACAGATATGGCTCTCTTTTATAGTTGCTGTCTTCAGGATTTACCTCGTCTCACAGTAAATGACATAGACCGTTTTGTAAAAACATCATGTGCTGCTCCCAACAGCAAGCGGGAAAAGGGATTTAAAATGTATATCGGCAGCTATATCGACAACTATGAGGGTAAGTAGCTAACGTTATCTAACTGCATTGTAATCAAGAAACTGACGTGACAACTTGTTAATGTTAGCTATTTTCTTTCACAATACTCTACTATATTAAAACAGACAAACTAGCACAGTGTAAGAACGAGTGTAATCCAGTTTAGAAATGTATGTTCATCTTTTTCCGAAACAGTGTAAAAGAAAACCAAGGTGACAGGAGAGGTCAGCGTGAGGGCAGTCCGTCATAGATCCAGACTGCCCTCACATATATATATATATGTGTGTATATGTGTATATATATTTACATGTATGTATGTGTGTGTGTGTGTGTGAGCTGTAGAAGGAAAAACACCAATCTTGTCATCTTAAGCACACAGAATAATTTAAGTGAAAAAGTTCACCTACATTATTCAGTGAGCTTAAAATGATAAGATTGGTGTTTTTCTTTCTACAGCTGACACACACACACACACACACACACACACACACATATATATATATATATATATATATATATATATATATATATTAGGGATGCACGATAATATCGGCACAATATCGGTATCGGCCGATAAAAGCTTAAAATGACCATTATCGGTATCGGCCGATATGAATATTTCTGCCGATGAGCCAAACCGATATTCTCCAAGTGAAATAATTGACCTGTTTTTCAGATGTGAATGTCTGTCTACATTTGTAAAATAATAAATTTATGGTAGAATCAGTACAGAAGAGATACATGGATTTCTCTTCAGTAAAATTAAAGTTTAAATATATCAGTATATATTTGTATATATATCGATATCGGTATCGGCATCGGCCAAAATTATTTTGAAAATATCGGCATATCGAATATCGGCCAAAATCCAATATCGTGCATCCCTAATATATATATATATATTTGAGGCTAAA
Source organism: Carassius auratus (assembly GCF_003368295.1). Classification (NCBI taxonomy): domain Eukaryota; kingdom Metazoa; phylum Chordata; class Actinopteri; order Cypriniformes; family Cyprinidae; genus Carassius; species Carassius auratus. Next base: position 3,314,844 of record NC_039282.1, read on the forward strand.
TGCAATAATTTTGCAATTGTGCCTTTTAAACGATTACTTGTCATCTGTAGTTGCGATTGCAAATTTGATTAGTACATGGCTCAGTCTACTGTTTATGGATGTGAATGGATAGGTCTATGTGGCTCTAATCTACAATACAACTGTATGCTTTTATTAGTTATATTTTTCTCGTTAACAGTTTAGCTCTTAAGGGGTATTTCTCGTCTAAGCTTCTATTTCTTCCTAGATGTTGTTAAAAGACTCGAAACCTGTAATTTTGGTGAGCACCCACTGCTCCTGTGTGGCGGGAAAGATGCGAGTTACATCTACACGCTTTCACGAGGCATGCCATGTTCGCTGTCATACATCAGCTGAAAATCTGGCACACAGATTTCTGAGGGGGACTGTCATGACGAAGGACATGAGGAGAGAAATCGATATGGAGCCAGTTGCTGTGACAGAGTACTGCAGTTTAAAAAATGTCAACCTGCGGGTTCATTATACACCCTGATGCTCCATGGCTGGGATGCTCCCCCGATGGAGTAGTGTTTGATCCTTCTGAAAACCCACCATGATTGTGGCCACATACCACTGGTGGTCCATTCAGTTACACTGAAATTATTATACAGTATTATATTTATGGTTTATTTTATCTTATGCAAATAATATATATATATATATATAATATATATATTTACATAAGAATATGTACAATATTTATACAAACCCTAGCACATCATCAAGTTTTTAGACTCAGTGGCTCCATGCCCTGACAAGTGGTCCACATTGGTAGTTCACAAGCAAACATACCACTGTGAACAGTTGGTTTATGCTACCAGAAATTGACAAGGGAATGATTGTGTCAAACAACTTATGCTCTTTAATACGACAGATAAGACATTCAAAATGTACCTTGAGCCTAGCCACAGACTGAGTGTGTGTCACTTCATCAGCTGACATTTGTTTTCCATTGGTCAGGAAAACAGGCCGGTGGATTTTACATGGCACTTGGCTATCAATTAAGAAGCCCTTATCCACCATGATGGCCATGTCAGGGGTAAGAAGGTTAATGATCCCTGACTGTTTGAACAGCTCCCGGTCACTAATAGACCCTGCATACAGTGCAGAAACAAATGTTATTGCACCATGAGGTGCCATTCTGTCACGGTTGGTAACCGTGATCTCGGGTTGTTTACACTTTGTGGTGAATTCTGTGTGTTCCGCGTTTGCACTGATTAGTTGTGGGCATCTCCGTTAATTGTATCAGCAACAGCTGCCACTCATTACCCATCCACTATATAATGGCTTGTCTCACGTCCTGTGTTTGTGAGATCGTTGTTTCATTGTGTTTACCCCCGTCTGGCTTCTGTGTAGTTTGCGTTGGATGTCTGTGTCTGCCCAGAACCTCATCCACTCTCCGCACGATCACTCAGCCACGGACACTTACCTTTGGCTCTGTTCCCCGCAGTTCCTGTGCCACTTTCTCCTGTTGCCTCACGCCATCAACACCCGGATTCCTCACCTTCCCTCCACTACCGTCTGGACTTCTCACCGCCTAACCATCCCACTGGAGTGTTGCTGTATCATCGTCATTGTGTGTCTTTGTACTATAATCAAATCCTCTCATTAAATACTTGTATTCGCTATTGTTTCCAGACTGTCCTTTCACCAGCAGTCACAGAACGATCTCACCAACATGGAAGCAGCGAGCACCAATACCCTCACCGAATTCATGCACCACAGCGTCAAAAGAATGGATCAGCAGCAGGAGAGCATCTCGAACACCGGACACGCTATCCAAGCGCTGGTGGCACAGGTGTCCGAGCTCACCCAGCAGATCCATCAGCTCATGTCTTCCACTGCACCCATCCCCCGGGGATTCCCCAGGACCACTTCTGGCCAGAGCCGCGACTTCCGGCGCCGGAGAACTACGCTGGTGAGCCAACTTTTTGTAGAACATTACTTAACAAATGCTCGATGCATTTTGCTCTGCAGCCCCGCACATTCGCTACGGAGGAATCCAAAGTAGCGTTCACGCTCACACTTCTCTCTGGCAAGGCTGCCTTATGGGGAACAGCGGTGTGGGAAAATCAACATCCATGTTGTGCCTCGTTCCACCTCCTATCTGCCGAAATGAAGAGAGTCTTCGACCGGGCTGCGACCGGCAGGGAGGCCGCCCATCGCCTCTCAGAACTCCGACAAGGACATTCATCTGTCACCGAGTATTCCATCGAGGAGCTGAGAAGTCCTCACCCACATCATCGACCCTCCTTCCGGTGAAACTGCGGTGGAAGAATCACCATCATGAATGCCAAGCCCTTTTGGACTCAGGGGCCTAAGGTAATTTCATTGATTCTTCACTTGCACATCACCTGAACATTCCTGTCCTTCCTGTGTCTCTTCCCATCCATGTCACCGAACTCAACGGCCAGGAACTGCCTCACGTCCATCAAGAAACCATACCCTTTTTCCTCATGGACTCCCCTGTTGCTCCCATTGTTTTAGGTCACCCCTGGTTGTTCAAACATAATCCACGAGTGGAATGGGGTTCTAACACTGTCACATTGTGGAGTGAAAGTTGTCATGAGTCTTGTCTGGTTTCTGCCTGTCCTGTTGTTCCTGTTTCTGTTTTTCAGAAGGAGACCATGGCTTTGCCAAACGTGCCCGTTGAGTATCTGGACCTGAAGGAAGTGTTCAGTAAGTCCCTGGCTGCTTCTCTTCCTCCGCATCGTCCCTACGACTGTGCTATAGACTTAGTGTCAGGTAAATCTCTGCCTAAAGGCAAGTTATACTCTCTTTCCATTCCTGAGAGGGAGGCCATGGAGAAATATATTTCTGATTCCTTAGCCTATGGGTTCATCCGTCCTTCCTCTTCTCCAGCGGGGGCGGGGTTCTTTTTTGTGGGTAAGAAGGATGGGTCTCTGCGACCTTGCATTGATTACCGAGAGCTGAACAACATTATTAATACCCCTAGAGGGCACTTTGAATATTTGGTGATGCCGTTTGGGCTCTCCAACTCGCCCGGGGTTTTTCAAGCACTCGTGAATGACGTGTTGAGAGATATGGTAGATCAGTTTATATATGTTTACCTGGATGACATACTGATTTTTTCTTCATCTCTCCAGGAACACGTTCAACACGTCAGACGAGTGCTCCAGAGGTTATTAGAGAATGGGCTTTTTGTCAAGGCGGAGAAGTGCGTATTCCATGCACAGTCGGTCCCCTTCCTAGGGTTTATCGTGTGGTCTGAGGGAATACGAATGGACCCTGACAAGGTAAAGGCTGTGATAGATTGGCCATCTCCAGATTCCCGTAAGGCCCTACAGCGGTTTCTGGGGTTCGCCAATTTCTATCTGCGTTTTATTTGTAATTACAGCCAATTAGCCTTACCTCTGACAGCCTTGACCTCCCCCAGTACTCCGTTCAGGTTGTCTGACGCAGCTGAGGCTGCGTTCTCTAACCTCAAGAACCGCTTTGTTTCGGCTCCCATCCTTGTCGCCACTGATCCCACACGGCAGTTCGTGGTGGAGTTCGACGCATCAGAGGTGGGGGTAGGAGCAGTGTTTTCCCAACGTGCTGCTTCAGACGATAAGGTACACCCTTGCGCGTTTTTCTCTCATCGATTATCTCCTGCTGAACGTAATTATGACATTGGCAATAGAGAGTTATTGGCGGTCAAATTAGCTTTGGAGGAGTGGCGCCACTGGTTAGAGGGTTCAGGGGTTCCCTTTATTGTTTGGACCGATCATAAGAATTTAGAGTACATCAGAACTGCCAAAATACTCAATTCCAGGCAGGCTCGGTGGGCACTTTTTTTCGGCCTTTTTGAATTTACCATATCGTACCGCCTGGGTTCCAATAATGTTAAACACGATTCTTTGTCACGTCTTTTTGATCCCTCCGCCCGTCCCGCTACTTTCGAGTGTATTTTGCCTGAGAGATTAGTAGTCTCAGCACTCGTATGGGAGGTCGAGTCGAAGGTCAAGACGGCCTTAGAAGGGGTAATGCCTCCGTCCGGTTGCCCACCGAACCGCTTATTTGTGCCGGAAGAGTTAAGGTCCGAAGTTGTCCAGTGGGGTCATTGTTCCAACATGGCTTGTCATCCAGGGATAAGTAGAACTAATGGGTTGGTTAAACAACGATTCTGGTGGCCACGTATGGCTCGCGATGTCCGCGATTTTGTTTTGGCTTGTTCAGTTTGCGCCAGTGGTAAGTCATCTAACCGACCTACTGATGGGCTTCTTCAACCGCTGTCTGTCCCTTCGAGACCCTGGTCTCATATCGCTCTAGATTTTGTCACCGCCCTCCCGCCCTCTAATGGCATGACAGTCGTTTTGACTGTAGTGGACAGGTTCTCGAAGGCGGCACATTTCATTCCCTTGCCCAAATTACCTACAGCCAAAGAGACAGCGGTTACTGTTTTAGATCACGTCTTTCGGCTTCATAGCCTCCCGGTAGACGTGGTTTCTGACAGGGGATCTCAGTTTATATCCAAATTTTGGAAAGAGTTTTGTAAATTATTAGGAGCGTCAGTTAGCTTGTCGTCGGGTTATCATCCCCAAAGCAACAGATAATCTGAGCGAGCCAACCAAGATTTAGAGAGGATGTTGAGATGTTTGGTCTCCAAGAATCCTTCTTCCTGGAGTCAACAACTCTCTATGGTGGAGTACGCCCACAACTCGTTGCCAGTGTCAGCTACGGGCCTCTCTCCGTTTCAGTGTAGTGCAGGGTACCAGCCACCAGCATTTCCCAGTCTGGAATCTGAAGTCGCGGTCCCATCCGCTCACGCATTTGTCCAGAGGTGCCACCGCACCTGGACCAGAGCCCGTGAGACTCTGCTCCGGGTGAGGAAGCGAACTAAGGCCAAGGCCGTATGCCACCGGTCAAAGCCTCCCGTCTACGTCGTGGGTCAAAAAGTGTGGCTTTCTACCAGTAACATTCCATTGCGATCCGTTTCTAATAAACTAGCTCCCAAATTTATCGGCCCGTTCACTATCACCAAGATCATTAGTCCGGTGACAGTCCGCCTCAAACTACCTCCTGCATACGAGAGGATACACCCCGCCTTTCATGTGTCCAAAATTAAACCCGTGTTTTATGCACGTATTAATCCGCCTACTCCGCTTCCCCCGCCGCCGCGTCTCGTAGATGGGGAACCGACTTATTTGGTTAATCGCATTCTGGACTCGAGATGGAGGGGACGAGGATTCCAGTATCTGGTGGACTGGGAAGGTTACGGTCCGGAGGAGAGGAGTTGGGTACCTGCTAGGGACATATTGGATCACTCCCTTATTGATGAATTCAATCAGCAGGTAGGCCCTTCTGGGAACTCCAGGAGGAGTTCTTAGAGGGGGGGGGGGTACTGTCACGGTTGGTAACCGTGATCTCGGGTTGTTTACACTTTGTGGTGAATTCTGTGTGTTCCGCATCTGCACTGATTAGTTGTGGGTGTCTCCGTTAATTGTATCAGCAACAGCTGCCACTCATTACCCATCCACTATATGATGGCTTGTCTCACGTCCTGTGTTTGTGAGATTGTTGTTTCATGTCGTTGTGTTTACCCCCTTCTGGCTTCTGTGTAGTTTGCGTTGGATGTCTGTGTCTCCCCAGAACCTCATCCACTCTCCGTACGATCACTCAGCCACGGACACTTACCTTCGGCTCTGTTCCCCGCAGTTCCTGTGCCACTCTCTCCTGCTGCCTCACGCCACCAAGACCCGGACTTCCTCACCTTCCCTCCACTACCGTCTGGACTTCTCACCGCCTAACCATCCCACTGGAGTGTTGCTGTATCATCGTCATTGTGTGTCTTTGTACTATAATCAAATCCTCTCATTAAATACTTGTACTCACTATTGTTTCCAGACTGTCCTTTCTCCAGCCGTCACACATTCCTACTAAAGCTTTGAAGGTGCAGTGAGACTTGTAATTTGAAAAGACCTCACTTTGTAGTAGCAAAGAGGAAGGTGTTTGGCAGCGGATCTCTGTACAATCCAGGATAACCTGTGTATCTCTAAATTTATGGAATTCTTCTGGCAGATGGGCTCGTACTTTCTCTTTTGGCATCCAAATGCACACTGACCCCAGGACAAAGTACAGAAAGTTGGCCGAGGTTGTTATAATGCGGCTTACAGTGGTCTGATGTACTTGAAACCGATGACCAAGGTCCTTTTGCTTGAGGCCCAAAGCAAGATGCATCAAGAACAGGAAGAACTCGTCTATTTCAGGAAGTGCCCGAGTGTTTCCAGGCTCCTTGAGGACTTTGGAGTTGGTGATACGAATCATCCTGTGAGTTGCCGGTTCAATCAGTTCCCAGAAGGCCATCAGGTGGTTGTATGTTGCAAATCTGTCAAGAAAAAAAAACGTGCATTGGTTCTCACATGGCATATAATACTTATACATGGCTTTGTAGTAAGTTTAAAGTTTAGGAAATAGGAATGCTGAACTACAAGTAACTGATTCAACAATCTTGCAATATTGAGTCATGACAATTATGTAATTTGCTAGGTATAATTAAACTAACTCTGGTTGCTGTTGAAGACAACAGCTGGTGTTCATACTTATAATTATGTTGTTGTTATTATTTTGTCAGTGTTGACTACTTTTAGGCTGCCTAGGCTACGTGTAGCTATCGTATACAACTCCAATCATATTAATCAGAAATTTGGACCAGTGTTTTCAGGACAGTGGCAATGCTATTACAAATGTTTACCACAGGCAATACAATCTTACCTTGTATAAAAGCGAATGTCCTCATCGGACCCAACAAATCTACTGAGACCAAAGCGGTGCATCATCTTTGTTTGCTCCAACTGCTTCCGTACATCTTCTATTTCTCTTTTTAACTCCTCGTTTTCATGTAGAACCATGTCCACAGCCGCAGCTTCGGGAACTGAACAATAATCATGTCCAGTCCTCTCCACATCAATGTCCGTATCTTCCTGTTCTGTGTCCGAGTCAGGATCAGGGGTCAGCGGTCTCTCTCGACGTTCCCAAATGAAATGAACACTACACACCTTTGTGTTTTTGTTGACTTGGAAGTCATCTCTCCGGATCTGAACGAGCCACTTTTTTCTGAGATCCTCTTCCACTGGAAATGAATGGAAACTAACCGTAGAGTTGTATCTTGCCGACACAACGCACAACGGCACACAACAATGTTCCGATCTAGGTCGCATTAGCTTTTGGTATCGGAAAACCTTTTAATCCATGGTTAAGATGTCAAAAACTATATATACTAACAACCAGAAATGTTTGTCGCTTTTAAGTTTCGCGCCATACCCAACGATCTCACGAGGTTTAGCGTCAGATGTAAAGATGGAACCGGAAACTGTTAGCCCAGTAGAGAGTGTAGTCGGAAACACGTCATGATTCCCGCTGCATAGAGCCTATTGTTAAACACTGAAAATACTATCCCGATCCACTCCCTCAAGGAGCGCATTTCTCATTCAGAACACGCATCACTGGAAACACAGCATGTCGCGATCTCTGACGAAACCGACGAGAGCCAGTGAGTGTTTGATATCGCTGCAGTAAAACTTCTTAACGACACATTTTTAAATAGTTACTATAGCTACAGAGGAAGGAGATACATATCGCCAATGAAGGCGGTTTGAATTCACACCAAGTATTAAATGAAGACAGGATTTCAATAAAAATAAAATACTTTCATGATCATTTTATTAAATGCTTGTGCATGACAGCATACTAATAAAAATGATGTGCCCCCACTCTCTATTATAGATTGTGTGCCCCATAGTAAGCCAAATAAATATTACATGATAATGGTTAAATGATCTTTCTCTCTCTCTCTCTCTCTTTTCATGTAAGGATTCTAAGATTATTTGTACCAAGAATAATAATATAAAATGTAATAAAATTATAATTAAGTGCAGTTTAATGCACTTGACTGATTTGATTAATTTTTAAATGATAATTTTTTTATTCTGTTTTGACTTGCTATTTCAAAGACTACATTTTAACAATACTACACTTCATTAAAATGTATGTGATCATTTAACCATTATCATGCAATATTGTATTTATTCTCCAGCCTTTATTGAAGAGGTCACAGAAATGTAATCAATGATTAGGTTTTGCTATTGCAGGGGATTTTAATATTCACATAGATAATGCAGAAAACAATACTACAAAATAAAAGATAACGGTTCTAAACACTTTTGCATGTGCATGGACACACACACAAAGGTGGACACACTCTAGATTTAATCATCAGTAGGGGTCTAAACATTTCATCCATTGTTACTAAGGAAATAGCACTATCTGATAACTTCTGTATTTTCTTTGATATATTGATCTCTGCTACCACTGAATCTAGATCTGTCTCTGTCAGTAGGAGATGCATAAATGAGAACACAAGTGTACTATTTATGGAGGCTATATCTTTAACACCAAGCATTTCTGCAGACTCTGTTGATATTCTCCTTGATTCCTTTAACTCAAAAGTTAAGAATGTTATTGATGATATTGCTCCAATAATAGTCAGTAAGAAAACAAACAGACAGAAATCAGTTTGGAGAAGATCAACAGCAGTTCAGACTATGAAAAGACAATGCAGAAAAGCCGTGCGGATGTGGAGGAAGACAAAACTTGAAACTCACTATAGCATCTATAAAGACAGCCTTCATGCTTTTAATGTGAAACTAGCCACAGCTAGACAGAATTTCTTCTCAAACCTTATAAACAGTAACTTAAATAACACTCATACTCTTTTTACCACTGCTGAGAGACTGACAAACCCCCCAAGTCAGATTCCCAGTGAAAATGCTCTCAGAAAGCAAATGCAACGAGTTTGCTTCCTTCTTTCTGAGAAAATCATTAATATCAGGAAGGCGATTTGCACATCCTCAAGTAATACAGAGGTCAGACAAATTAGGCCACAATATCAAAAATATAATATGTCTATTTTTGAAACAATTAATAGCAAAATTCTGGAAGACATAGTGCAGAACCTAAAATCATCAACCTGCTATCTTGACACACTTCCCACATCTTTTTTCAAAAGTGTGCTTAACTGCGTAGAAGCAGATATTTTAGAAGTGGTGAATGCTTCACTTCTTTCTGGGACATTTCCAAACTCCCTGAAAACTGCATTTGTTAAGCCCCTCCTGAAAAAGAGCAATCTTGATAACACCATTTTGAGCAATTTTAGACCAATATCTAATCTTCCTTTTATAGGCAAAATTATAGAAAAGGTTGTTTTTAATCAGCTGAACAAATACTTAAACTCAAATGGATACCTGGACAATTTTCAATCTATTTTTCGATTGCATCAAAGCACAGACACAGCACCCATTAAGATAATAAATAATATTCGCTTAAATTGTAACTCTGGCAAAATATCGGTGCTGGTATTGCTAGATCTCAGTGCTGCGTTTGACATTGTCGATCATAACGTACTACTAGAGAGACTGGAAAACTGGGTCGGGCTTTCTGGGATGGTACTCAAATGGTTCAGGTCATACTTAGAAGGGAGAGGCTATTATGTGAGTATAGGAGAGCATAAGTCTAAGTGGACGTCCATGACATGCGGAGTCCCACAAGGCTCAATTCTTGCACCGCTCTTGTTTAGCCTGTATATGCTTCCACTAAGTCAAATAATGAGAAAGAACCAAATTGCCTATCACAGCTATGCTGATGATACCCAGATTTACCTAGCCTTATCTCCAAATGACTACAGCCCCATTGACTCCCTCTGCCAATGCATTAATGAAATTAATAGTTGGATGTGCCAGACCTTTCTTCAGTTAAACAAGGAAAAAACTGAAGTCGTTGCATTTGGAAACAAAGATGAAGTTTTCAAGGTGAATGCATACCTTGACTCTAGGGATCAAACAACTAAAAATCAAGTCAGGAATCTTGGTGTGATCCTGGAGACAGACCTTAGTTTCAGTAGTCATGTCAAAGCAGTAACTAAATCAGCAAACTATCATTTAAAAAACATTGCAAGAATTATTTTTTACTTACTTTTTTTAATTAATTTTTTTCTTTTCTTTATTTCTTTATTTATTTTTATTTAACAGGGACACTGTAAAATATACATTAACCTTAAAAAGGAAAGATGCATTATAACAGGTTGTAGCATTTATGCTAATTTCCACCTGGTTGGTAATTTTTTTTTATATGTTTTATGAAATTTAAATTTGGGTCAAGAATGACTCCTAAATATTTAATTTGGTCAACCCTTAAGATTTCCTGACCTTCAATTATAATTTTTGGTTCAGTTTTACATAGCGAGAACTTACGGTGATTTGTAAAAAACATAGAAACCATAGGTAAATGAGAGTTTTTCAGCCAAATGGAAATCTGTTTCATTTCCTCAGTTAATTTTCGGGCAACATCCTTACCAGTTTTACCATGAATATTCACCACTGTGTCATCAGCATACATTATCATTTTAGAATTAATACACACAGACAGAAAATCATTGATGTAAAGATAAAATAACAAGGGCCCTAATATAGAGCCCTGCGGCACTCCCATAGTGCATGCTCGTAAGGGAGATGATACATTATTTTTCAATACACACTGCTGCCTTGCACTGAGAAAGGATTTAATCCAATTTATTGTACTTATACTAATAGAGAAATTTGTTAATTTATCTATCAGTAGTTCATGGTTTACTGTATCGAAGGCCTTACACAAGTCAAGAAAGACTGCCCCTACAACTTCCTCTGCTATCCATACTTGATTTTATTTCCTCTATTAAATAACAACATGCTGTCTCCATTGAGTATCGTTTTCTGAAACCGAACTGGAGAGGATGTAATGAAGCATTGTAATCAAGATGTTCCACTAGCTGCGCTGCAACTACTTTTTCAAAAACTTTAGAGATAGTCGGAAGGATGCTTATAGGTCGATAGTTAGAGACCTGGAGCTTGTCTCCTGACTTGTGTATAGGCTTTACTATAGCTGTTTTCAAAGCTGTAGGGAATATACTTTCATTAATAGACTGATTTACAACTTTAGCTAGCACTGGAGTTAAAATTTTCTTGTGCTCTTTTAAAAACACAGAATCAATGGCAAAAATGTCTTTAGATTTAATATTATTTAAGTGTAATATTACTTTTAAAACTGTCCCTTCATCTACATGAGATAATCTAAAAAATGAAGCATCACAATTTAAGTTATATACACAAATTTAATTCGGGGACGTATCTGCCAGATCCGGCACAGAATTTAAAAAATAATCATTAAAATGTGTTGCCACCTCTATATTGTCATTTTGAATAACGCCAATTATTTTAAGTTGTATATGATCATAATTTGTTTTATCTTTTCCAAGTAATTTATTCATACTTTTCCAAAGAAGTTTAACATTGCCTTTCGCATCTTTAATCAGATTTAAATAAAAGTTTGCCTTGGCTTTTCTAAGCTGTGTGGTAACCTTGATCCTTAGACTTTTATGTACATAATGATCAGTGATTCAGTTTTGATTTAAGAAAAGTTTTAAGTGGCCGGTCTCTCTGCTTCATTAGATCTCAAAGAGAGCTACCAAACCATGGCAATTTATTTTTATTAGTTTTGTTTCTCTTTAGTTCTGTATATTTGGTAAGGGTCTCCTGTAAAGTTAAAGTAATTTTATTGCATGTATACTCATATCCTTTACTGTCTACTTTACACTCCCAATCAATTTCATTTAAATCATTCATCAGTGCAATTTGATTTCTCTTTGGAATATGAAACATTTTATTTTGATTATTTATTTGCAGTTTTTCCCTGTAACTGGATTTATTTATTTTTCTAGCAACTAGAGTAAGGTTGTGATCTGACAAACCTGTTATTAAATTATATGTTTTGGTAACCCTATCTGGTTTATTTGTAAATATAAGATCAATAAAAGTTTGGGAGTTTTTTGTTAATCTAGTTGGCTTGTTTATCATTTGAATCATTTGTACTGAATCTGTGATATCCTTAAGTTTTTTCTTTCTTAATTTATCAAGCCAGTTTATATTTAAATCACCCATTAACAGTAAGTTAAGTATTAAGTATTAAGTATTTCAGCTAGGCCAAGATAAAATTCATTTGTCGCGTTTGGGGGTTGGTACACAGCAAGTAAAGTGAATGACATTTGTGCTGAAAGGGTTATATTAACATCGACACACTCCAAGGTTTGCACTGGAATGTCTATTTGATGACTATTGATGCTATCTTTCACGTAAATTAAGACTCCACCTCCTTTCCCCTTTCCTCTGTCCTGCCTGTAAACATTATATCCAGGAATTGTAAACAGGGATAAAGGAGTCGTAGATGTTAACCAAGTCTCTGTAAGACACAGGTAATCAAGATTTGAGTCCAAAACTAAATTTTCCAACTGTTCCGTTTTTTAAATCACACTGCGTATGTTTATATGTCCGCCAAATATTCCTTTTGTTTTACGATTCCATAGTACCGATGCATGATTTACTGTTTGAAAAAGTTTAGTGTTTGGTTGTTTGGAGATGACCATAGTCTGCAGCGAGCTGAATTCTGGACTTTTGGATGCACAGCATGCTAAGATGTTACCTTGTAGCACGGAGGTCACTGGTGTTGCCTTGGATGTATTCAGCTGTGGTGAATGTTGTAAGACCATAGGGCCAGGATTTTGCATGAACATCCCTGCACAGTAGTAGCACAATGCAAAGAAATGCCGCATTTCCTCGCTGAACTTTTGTGTGACGAGCCACTTTCTGTGCACGTGAGTGACCGCACAATTGATCGTGGTGATCATCATGGCAAATGGCTCGCCCATCATCCAGCACGTTAGAGTAGATTATAAACTGGCTCCACGAATTCAGGGGAGCAGCAAACATTTTTGACACACCGCCAAGTGAGATTGAGCATTCACGAGCAGCTACCCAGCTCCCAAACATTTCCGTAGTAGTAAGAGTCATCAGGTAAACCAACACAACTGACAAACTTAAGGCCCGGGCATTGATATCTTTTATAAATGGCCAAGATGTTCAGATTGTTATGGCAGTTCTTATATCCGGCGGATTCCCTTATTTGTTTAGAATAGATGACGAGTCAGCACCTGCCAAGCTGCTGCTACCTGCTGCCCCCATGTTTTCCATCTATTACAGAAGGTTCAAATGCTCACCGATCCCAAAGAGAAGAATTAGATGTTTTGTTTCCAGCCAAGACTTGGAGAAACTAGTTCATGCCTTTATCACCAGCAGGGTGGACTATTGTAATGGGCTCCTCACCGGCCTTCCCAAAAAGAGCATTAGACAGCTACAGCTCATCCAGAACACTGCTGCCAGGATTTTGACTAGAACCAGAAAATCTGAGCATATCACACCAGTCCACAGGTCCTTACATTGGCTTCCAGTTACATTTAGGATTGATTTTAAAGTACTTTAACTCCTATAGAAGTCACTAAATGACATAGGACCAAAATATATTGCAGATATGCTCACTGAATATAAACCTAACAGACCACTCAGATCACTAGGATCGAGTCAGTTAGAAATACCAAGGGTTCACACAAAACAAGGGGATTCTGCCTTTAGTTACTATGCTGCCCGGAGCTGGAATCAGCTTCCAGAAGAGATCAGATGTGCTAAAACACTAGTCATATTTAAATCTAGACTCAAAACTCATCTGTTTAGCTGTGCATTTATTGAATGAGCACTGTGCATTGTCCGAACTGATTGCACTGTATTTTCAAAGTATTTTCACTTTGCTTTATGTAAAGCACTTTGAATTACCATTGTGTATGAAATGTGCTATATAATTAAATTGCCTTGCCTTGCCTATTAAGAACTATTGGGAGGATATAGGACCGAAGTCAAAACGTTATGGCAAATGTATATCTTGTTCAATTATTTGACCAAACTGACAAATTACATGAAAAATCACTGACTAAATGTAATGGACATTTCATTATATATATACTCTTTGGAATCTGAGAGGTACCCCAGGCTTCCACTGGCTTTACCCCATTCGAGCTCCTCTTCGGCAGCCCCGCAACCTGCTTGACATCACCAGAGAGGACTGGGAGCAACAGCCAGCCGTCCACCGAACCACTGTGGAACAAATCTGGGAGATGTGGGAGCAAATCGACAGGGTCATGCCCATCGTCCGGGAATACCTTGCCGAGGCCCAGCAACGGCTCTACAATAGGGTGGCCCAGCCACGGGACTTCCAGCCAGAAGATCACATCATGGACTAGGTCCCCACAGCCGCCTGCAAATTGGTCAGTTGCTGGTCAGTTAGTTTACCGATGTGTTCTCTCCCCAGCCTGGGCGGACCCACGTACTCGAGGACAATGTCCCCACAGCACCCAGAGTTATCATCCAGCAGTGGCCCTATCATGTCCCGGAGGTTCGGTGACACGCCATCGAGGAAGAGCTATGGGAGATGCTGAGGTTAGGGGTCATCGATCCATCATGCAGCCCATGGTCCAGCCCCATCATCATGGTTCCCAAGCCCGATGGCACCTTCCGCTTCTGCAACGACTTCCGCCGCTTAAATGAAGTCTCTGAGTTTGACAGCTACCCGATGCCGTGGGTTGACGAGCTGTTAGATCGCCTGGGAAGGGCCCGGTTCATCTCGACCCTCGACCTCACCAAGGGCTACTGGCAGGTCCCCTTAAAAGAGAAGGCCAAACCGAAGACGAACCCCAAGTGGCCACTGGCAGTACCGGGTCCTTCCCTTCAGCCTGCATGGGGCCCCCGCCACCTTCCAACACCTGATGGACGTCCTCCTGCGGCCCCACTAAACCTATGTGGCTGCCTATCTCGACGACATCATTATTCACTCAGAGACTTGGGAGGACCTCCTGGAGTGGCTGCGGAGGTGCTGTTGGAACTCCGCCGGGCTGGATAAAAGCAGCCCTCACATCGGCGCCCGTGCTCAGAGCCCCCGACTTCAACCGCCCCTTCCTGTTGCAAACGGACGCATGGACTTCACAGACCCACACACCACTGCACACGAAGAGAGAGAGAGAGAGAGAGAGAGAAAGCATCTGAAAACCAAGCATCTGAAAACCCCTCACGTTGGCTATTTCCCCCAGCTACTGGTTAATAAAAATCCACCCTTTGGGGAACTTACCTGCATCCTCGTGTCAGTGTATATATTGTTTTATGGTGTCTCCATTATCTATACACCTTTTACCCATTTATTTATTATTCTCAGGTAGGTAAGGAAAGTCGACTCTGGACACTTGCTCAGCAGACTTCCCTGTGGTCAGTTCTTGCTTACAACTCTTAAATTACTACTCTTGTAGACAATAACTTGTCAATAATAAAATACAAGTTTTATTAAAGTTAACAAAAGTTATATCAAAATACAATAGTAAAGTTACAAAATCAAGGTATAATCAGCTGGTATCAGGCATCGAGGGATACTGTGCTTGTTCAGTATCCGTCCGTCGAGTCTCTCTCTCAGGCTTTTATACCCAGACGTCGAATGCTGGTTCTTCTGATGTCATCACCTGGAGTGCTGCCAACTCCTCTGCCGAGGCTTTCAGTTGTTTACGTTGCATTGCTTTAGCCCTTTGCCTCTTCTTTTTCCTCTTAACCATCTGTGAAATACACCTTAACTACTATATTGTCCATTTATCATAAAAACTATTTCTAATACATGTGTTTCTACTCTAAATCAGTCACTACATACATTTCTTGCAATTAAGCAGTTTTATTAATGTTAGTGAAGTTACACAATACATTTTCCATATAGCATTAATCACAAGATATACATATTTGTACTTAAGCAAAAGCATTAGTACTACTTAGGTTACAGTACATATGTTAAGAGCAAATCAAGCATTAATAAAGACAGTACAATTGCAAAATCATCATCTCCATTAACATCCACTGCTTTGCAATTTTGCTGGCTGATTTCATCCTAACATCTTCAAGCTAAAGTAGTAGTAGTTTTCAACCCAAACTCGAGCATTCTTACTTTCCATTTTAATCTTTTTAATTACATTTCCAACTACAGTAGTACCAGGTGACCAAATATTTGTGCTCTGCTTGACAATGGTAAGATACTGTCCAAATCTCGTTCTCAACAATTGTCCATTCGTAATTTCATTTACACAGGCCCCAATCAGACGCCCCCAGGGGTCCTCACTCAGAAAAGTGCGGCTCATCCCCTCTCTCTGACATCTTCTACTTAAGCTAAGAGAGGGGATATGGCATTCCAGGCATACCTTTTGGTGTGCGAGCCGCTTGTTCGATTTTTAGAACCTTGGGGCGTGAATGCTGGCTGTGTCGGGGTTAAATCCTTCTTCTCCAGGAATTCCACAAATTTCTCTGCCTATAATAAAAAGCAGTTCATCAAGTTTAACTCTTATAACTTCAGCTGTAAATTTATTATGCAAGGAGTGCATAAGAATCTAATCCCTCGATCTCCAATCTGTACCAGTCTTTACGTTCAAAAAGTTATTTTTTTTTTTTCAAAATGTCTACATGCACTCCAGTCATCAATTCATAATATTCAACATTATATTCTGCCTCATCATAGTCATTAATCCACATAATGAATGTATTCTTCTAGAAACATTCCTGGCATAAATCCCCCATTACAAAGTTACATACTATTATATTGCCCAATAAAAAATCAAGTAATTAAATTTTCTTGTCAATAATTCTCCACCTGTTGCTCTCCTTAGTTCCTATATGAGCATTAAAAGATTATTATTTTTTTTTAATTGTGGTCCTTTGTATATTTTCTTAATTTACTCAAAGTTACATATCATATTAGGTTTCCACAATAAATCATGCATACATTTTCAGAACTAATAACCCACTCAAATGAAATTCAAAAATAATAAAGTTAGAACATAAAAACTTAAAAACATATGTATGTAGCCTTAAAAACATATGTATGTAACCCCCTTTTTAATTTATATTATTTTCTTTTTTTATATCATATCATATTCACTGTAATAAAAAGACAATTTTTTACCAGAATTTCCAAAATGTTGTCACCGTTTCCTGACAAAACAGCAATGCTGGTAGAAACATTCTTAAAGGGTTGGTCCAAATTATGTCATTAATAACTCACCCTCATGTCGTTCCAAACCCGTGAGACCTCCGTTTATCTTCTGAACACAGTTTAATATATTTTAGATTTAGTCCGAGAGCTCTCAGTCCCTCCATTGAAGCTGTGTGTACGGTCTACTGTCCATGTCCAGAAAGGTAAGAGAAACATCATCAAAGTAGTCCATGTGACATCAGAGGGTCCGTTAGAATTTGTTGAAGCATCGAAAATACATTTTGGTCCAAAAATAGCAAAAATTACGACCTTATTCAGCATTGTCTTCTCTTCCGTGTCTGTTGTGAGAGAGAGTTCAAAACAAAGCAGTCTGGATATCCGGTTCATGAACGAATCATTCAGTTCACCAAATCGAACTGAATCGTTTTAAACGGTTCACATCTCTAATACGCATTAATCCACAAATGACTTAAGCTGTTAACTTGTTTAATGTGGCTGACACTCCCTCTCAGTTAAAACAAACCAATATCCCGGAGTAATGCATGCACTCAAACAGTACACTGACTGAACTGCTGTGAAGAGAGAACTGAAGATGAACACTAAGCTGAGCCAGATAATGACTCGTTCTCGAGTCAAGAACTGTTTCTGTCAGAAGTGTCTGATTCGAGAACCGAGGAGCTGATGATACTGCGCATATGTGATTTAGCGTGAAGCAGACCGACACACAGCGTCTGAACTGAACTGATTCTTTTGGTGATTGATTCTAAGCTGACATTCAGAATTAGGGCTGGGACAACGCGTCAAGGTCATCGATGACGTCGACGCAAAATATGCGCATCGATTCGTCGACCTGTTTTTATTTCTCTAAAAAAACGTTTGCAAAACGTTTACCTTATGTGCGCTGAATATACGCGATGGCCGGATCAACATTCTGTCCAACGTTATATAACCAATCCAGGGGTTTTTCTGCATTGATCTTTTTTTTTGGCGGCTGTCAAAGCCTTATTTGATCGCTGAGCCTGACAGGGCGCGTATGAGAGAGAGCCCCGGCTGCGCGCGCACACTCACAGTCTTCAAACAACACGAGCGCTTCTTGCTCTCTCTCTCCCTTGTGCATATTAATCAAAATCATTAAACAAGATAGAAAAAGGGCAAAACACCAAAGTTTCACGTGCGCTCGCGCACTCACAGTCTTCAAACAACACGAGCGCTGTCTTGCTCTCTCTCTCTCTCTCTCTCCTTCTCTCTCTCTCCCTCGTGCATATTATCCAAAATGATTAGACACGATAGAATAAGGGTGGAATGCCAAAGATTCATGTGGACCATTCGGAGATTTTTTTTTTCTCCATGACAGGCTGCTGGCCACTGTTAATTTCTTTTTTTTTTTTTGGGAAAAGCACTCTCCGTATTAGCTTAAAGCCCTCAAGTTTACATTGGTTTCTGTATTCTTTCAATTGCTCTAAACAAGTATTTTGGGTGACCTTTTTTATTGAATGCTAGACATCAAGTTGTTGTTATTTTCATCTGAAAGAAGAACTTATTTCAGTAAGCTAGCCCCTATGTGTTCAGTAAGCTTGTTTCAGTAAGCTATGTGTTTTCAAGGCTTCAAGGTTTTATTGAATGCTATCTCTATACAAGTGCGAAGTAATGCATTCTTAGTCAGTCTTTTATTTTGTAATTGTAAGAGCAATAAACATATATTGCAATGTTAAGGAATTCATGTTTTTTTCATTCAGATATGTAAATCAACATGTATAAATTGTTAGTAGTCAATTATTCGGGAGATAATCGAAATCGAATCGGTCTGAAAGAATTAATCGTTAGATTAATCGATGCATCGAAAAAATAATCGCTAGATTAATCGGTTAGAAAATAACCGTTTATCCCAGCCCTATTCAGAATATGTATGCTACCAAAATAAAATTGACAAACAGTAAGTCTTTGAGAAGGGGTTTATCAAGCTAGGTGGTGCATTAGAAAAGGGGCTCATCTCCTGTTTCCAAAATGCATCACAAAGTGCTTGAAAAAACTGTAAACTAATTCCACATTGCACAAGGTGCAAACAACCTTACGCCTGTTTCACACATACTCCGTCTGCAGTGCGTATGCGTTGCATATTTTTTTACGCACCCATGTTAACGGATTCCAGTTGCGTTTCAGGAGCGTTGCGTCTGTAGCAGTGCAGCGATCGTTTACGTACCGAGTAGTGAACTGCAAACGCGTCCTGTGTGAAAGCACATCGAGTCCGTGCTGCACCACACATAATGCACACGGACTGCGTACGCACTGCAGACGAAGTATGTGTGAAACAGGTGTGATCAGAGCCATAGCTGTATGTGTGAAACAGGCGTGAGGGCCGTAGCTGGGGTTAGCGGGGACCCGGTGAAGCTTGTACCAGTGGACCCTGTTTGAAATAGTTTAATTTGTATGTTCGTTTATTTTTATTTATATGTGCTATTTACACAATGTTTAAGTTTTTTTCAAGTTTGTAGGTGTCAAGGTACAGAAACTAAATAATTAAATGTAAAATAGCACTGGATAGTCTTCAATATAAAAATGAAATATACAATCAAACCTACATTTATTCAGACACCTTCAACATTTCTCACATTATTACAGTTTTGCTATATATATCAAAAAATTATATCTGGTGTCTGAATAATTTTTGGTTTGACTTAAAACTACAGAGTAATTCAGTCAAGAGCAGTGAGTGATTTTCTTTTATTTTCTTGGATTAACATTACAGTAGTTAGTAGCTAAATTAGGTGCGGTCACTTTAAGAGACGATGAACGCATCCAATGTAATACACCCATTTTTTTCCTCAACTGTTTACTTTCACTCAAGAAATAACTGACAGTTTTTTGAGCATAATTTCCAAGGCGGATATTTTGACATATTTTGTATGTATTTGTCGGCACAAGAGCAAAAATAAGCAAATTCGATGTTTTAAGTGTTTTGAGACGCCTTTCTCTGCGCGAGCCCTAAACACCAGAACACAGCGAGTACTGAATTGGGCTCCTTCACATCTTTTTGTTTTTCAAACTGCGATCTGTATTTGTTCGCTCAGGTGCAGGAGGGACTTCGAGGAGAACTTCGCAGAAGAGAGTTCGGTTCAGTGTCGCTGTCCATGATACGCGTCTCTCTCTCTCTCTCTCTCTCTCTCTCTCTCGTGCACACCGAACACGGCACGCGCTACTCTGTTCAGCTTTTCTGCGTCTTGTGTTTGGATGCTTTAATGTTTAAATCGACAAGCGGTAAAGCTTAAAAAACATGTGAAAAAGATCAGCTTTCGTGACGATGCGCAGCAGTGGCCCGTCAACTGTCCTGAGCATCTTTTTAGGCTGTCCTCAGCGAGTCAGTTATATAAAATATCAAGGTGAAAGTCATCATTGCTTGCTTAGTATAGACCCAGATCCCAACCCAACTTTGAGAATAGATTAACGGTGATATTTTTTTTTTATCGCCCGATAAGAGTCTCACGTCAACACAGCATGTTAACGCCGATAACGGCCCACCACTAGTTTTGACTGAGAGGGAGTGTCAGCCACATTAAAAAAGTTAAAAGCCTAAGTCATTTGTGGATTAATGCGTATTGGAGACGCGAAACGTTCAAAACAATTCAGTTCGATTTGGTGAACTGGATATAAAAAGATCCGGTTACATCGAATGATTCGTTCATGAACCGGATATCACAAACTGCTTTGTTTTGAACTCTCTCACAACAGACACGGAAGAGAAGACAATGCTAAATAAAGTCATAGTTTTTGCTATCTTTGGACCAAAATGTATTTTCGATGCTTCAAAAAATTCTAACTGACCCTCTGATGTCACATGGACTACTTTGATGATGTTTTTCTTACCTTTCTGGACATGGACAGTAGACCGTACACACAGCTTCAATGGAGGGACTGAGAGCTCTCGGACTAAATCTAAAATATCTTAAACTGTGTTCAGAAGATAAATGGAGGTCTTACTGGTTTGGAACAACATGAGGGTGAGTTATTAAAGACATTATTTTGCTATCTGGGTGAACTATCCCTTTAAGATATCAGCACAATAACACAAAGAAAATTGTCTAATTATTTTTCCATAAAAATCCCTGAAAATATTGAGATACATTTTTTTTTTCAATATCACACACCTCACCCGGAGACATAAAGTTGCTTTTCAGAATAAAGGAAAGGAAAGGATGTGACATGTGGCCAGGTATGCCCCAGTTAGTGGTGGAAATTATGATTCTTTCTAGAGATTCGTTCATTTTCAGTTCGTTCACCAAAATTATTAGTTCAGAATCATTCAATGATTCGTTCAGTTATCATTTCTTCGTATTACACAAAATATGCCAACAGGTGGCAAAAAAAAGAGTGTATGTGTTATGTCTTTAGTCAACGAACGTATTCACTTGTCACAAAAACTGATCTGGCTTTATTAAAATGTGTGTATAATCGCATTCAATATATAAAGTCTAATTAAGTTGTTTAGATGAACAAAGTGCAAGGTTTTTTGCCTAATTAGCATTTTAATTGTTTGGTCAGACGGTTTGTACTGTATATTATATTCACATTCATAAATCGGGGATTAAACGTGGAGTTCCTAAATATCAAAACAAGCGCATGTGCACAGTACAGTAACTATAACTGCGCTTTGCATTTTTGCGAGATTGACACGCTAAATGGCAGACTAACCCGTTTTACTCTCATTCATTACGTTCACGAACGAGAAAAGCTATGTAACAGTTCATTTCATTCACGAACGACATGTATCCATTCATCCAGCTCATTCATGAATGACAAGTTTCAGTTCAGTCATTTCATTCACGAAAGAGATCATTCAACTCGTGCAAGAGCGACATGGGTATCAGTTCAGTCATTTCGTTCACAAACGATAAGATCTCTAGATCTAGTTCAGACTCATATGAAACTCGTTCATTGAATGGCGTATTCGTTCACTACATTCAACAAATCAAATACTCTGTCACATCTCATACTCGAAGGCTATTGGCTCGAGGTTGAGTAATTCTTTGACAGGATGAAATGGTTTAGTTACCCGGTTCACCGAGCTGCGCATGCGCTACTAATAGCGCGCGCTGCTGTGGAGGGAGGAACTACACTGAACGAGAAATATGAGTCAGTGGATTACGTGAACGAGAACGATTCGTTCACCTAAAAGATTCGTTCAAAAAGAACGATTCGTTCACGAACGACACATCACTAGCCCCAGTGCACCAGGAGCAGTGGGCAGCTGATGGTGTGGTGTCTGGGGAGCAGCTGGGGGTCCGGTGTCCTGCTCAAGGGTCTCTCCTCAGTCGTGGTGTTGAGAGCGCTGGTCATTCACTCCACAGACCTAGAATCCCTGCCGGACCTGAGGCTCAAATCTGTGACCTTTGGGTTACAAGTCAGATGCTCTAACATTAGGCCACAACTGCCCTGAAAGCTGCCAGTTGTAAACAGGCATGTGTGTATTTTTCACTCTCATGAATGGAGAAAAACCGGTTTCATTTGTTCCTGAAGTGGATCTTGTTGAACTGGTTCTGAAGAGAAAAACCCCACTATCACTATTATTATTCAGTTCTATGAAGCTCCATGTGTTTCATAACTGTGATTTATTGTCTAATGCTGAAAGGTATGTTAACAAACTGCTTCTTTACCGGTCAGCGACAGTGAGAACATATTCATCAGGGCCGCTGCTGGCCAAATGGGTGCCCTAAGCAGAATTGTATTGTTGTGCCCCCCTTCCTCAACTATGATGATGGAAAAAAAACACCTACTCTAGGGTTGAAAATAGAACTTTAATCAAATAAAAAAAGTAAATGAATAAATTGTATCATTTACCTATGGCTATAACTTTATTATGACCAGTGGTGTCAAAAATATTGGCATTCATTACTCAAGTAGAAGTATAGATACTAGGGTTTAAAAAGACTTTTGTAGAGGTTGAAATATCAACTCAAGCTTTTTACTCAAGTTAAAGTGTAAAAGTACTGGTTTAAAAAACTACTTAAAGTATAAAAGTAAAAGTAATGTAAGGGAAAAAATGCCATTAAGAACAAAAGCTTGGGCCGCGCCACAGGGGCCTATTGTGTACTACCCCACCTCCTCATAAAAAAAAAAACATTTTTCTAAAGGCCATAGGCCATAATGACTATAATTTTATATTAAAATGTTCATGTTGAAAAATTTTTAGTACAATGCAAATACATTAAAGAGCTAGAGATATGATGACTAGTTGCCAATAAATATTATTATGGTGCAAAAAGTCAAACTTCAGAGGCATGTCATTTAGAGGCAACATTTAATGGAATGTAAATGCACATCCATGATTAGCTGCAGGAATCTGTGAGGGCAATGGACAAGAACATTGGTGTAGGCTTAGTAACAATTAAACTTGTATGGTTGTCTATATACAATAAACATGATAGTGCTGTCAAAATGAATGATTAATCCAAGTGATTAATCAAAAATAAAAAATGAAAAATAACTCCTGATACCTTCTTGATTTATAGCTTCTTGTATTCACTACATATGTCTGCTATATCCAGTGTTCGGGGGGTAACGAGTTACAAAGTTGGTAAAGCCTAGTTATCACAACATTGTCAATCGCGTCATCAATCGCAAACTATAATTTATTAAAACATCTCGCTACCAAACTACCTACAGTAGCTTAATTTGTGGAGGACGAAGAGAAAGCACCCATTTGGTAAATGAGCCAGTGAGAAATAATAACTTTTAAGTAGGATCCAGTGCCTTTTCGATACTTTTAAAATGGTAGCGGCGCCTAAACGGTGCCTGAACCGATACTTAAAAAAAAAAAAAAACTATGGATAACTTTAAAGAACATTACAAATATTTAAAATAAATCCATAGCTTTCACCTTGGATGCTCTCATTTCCCAAGTTGTGCTTCCCTTAATCTAAGGCTAATAAATGTATTTCACAATCTGGGTCATTATTTAATACAAAACCACATATAATGTTTCTACTGTATCTCTGTCACTCACTCTGATATTTAGTTAAGATGAGTGCTGTCTGTCACTGTCTTTAATCAGTTCTGTGAATTACTGTATGCTCATTCTTTATAAAGTAGCAACAATGTCGTTTGTTAAGTACAGTACTGTGCAAAAGTCTTATGGAAAATCATTTTTTTTTGTATTTTCACCCCAAAAAAGGGTTTTAAGTCATTTATTTATATATTTTGCGGTAGTGTGTCCGTAGGAAATATCAGTTTGCCATTAATTTTAATAATAATCTAGTGAGATTTTGAATGCACAAGCAGTTTGACAATGGCAAAATGAATGTTTGGAAATGTAAACTGATTTTTTCTACTGACACACTACAGCAAAATATATAGCAAATACCCGGACACCAGTGAAAATACGTGCTTAAGACTTTTGCACAGTAGTGTATGTATAAAGTACGTATGATTAAATTTATTTAAATAAGTGTAATTAAAGTATGTGTTCGTTTATATGTGTTAAGGGATAGATTTTCACTGGAGGAAACAGCTGTGGTGTGATGAGCCGTGAACCGAGCGAAAACTTTAGGCTACTGTAAATGAGAAAGCGACTGCTTCTTCGTGACCTTTTGTAAACTGTATTTATGACAAAGAACTGCACAGATACGGATTCTAACAATCTATCAATAAACACACCTTGTGTCCTCCGTCTCTGTTTGAGCTCACGCTGCTCCGCCGCGATCTGCGGATTGAAGAGCGCGCTGAAAGACGGAGAGGAGACCGGTCTGACGCCGGTTTCATATGAAATTTAAGCGGACTGACTCTGAGGAGATCGGATACCGGTTCCATACCCAACCCTACTTTTAAGAAATATATTTTTGATAAACGAACCCAAAACTTGCTATGTCCTTGCTGGATTGTGTCGTGCAGGTGCGATGGATCGTAGGTAACTTTTGACGCTCTGATCGTTTTCCCCACTGTTGGTCTGCAGTGGCACCAAGTGATGCCGCTTCCTCCTCAGTGTCCCTTGAGGCACCTGGATGATATAAGAGCGAGGGGTGTTGTGTGTAGATAGCACAGTGCCCTGGACTCGTGCATCGGTGATCCACACATCCTCCCCAGGTACTAGTGGCTCTAGATTTCTTGCGCCGTGTCTCTTGTTGAAGAATTTTGCGTCGTTCCCCCTCTTTTCCCTTTCTTTGGCCTCCAGCACGTTGTAATCGGGCAGAACTGGATTCAGCAGGGTTGGGAGGGCAGGAACTGTAGTGCGGAGGCGCCGCCCCATCAACAGCTCGGCTTTGCTATAGCCGTTCTGTAGAGGGGTTGCTCTGTAGGCCAGCAAAGCAAGGTATGGGTCTGATGCCTTTGTTAGCAGGTTTTTCACAGTTTGTACAGCGCGTTCTGCCTCCCCATTGCTTTGGGGAAACCTGGGGCTGCTTGTGATGTGCACAAAGCCATAGTCTGCTGCAAAGGCTTTAAAGTGGCTACCAGAGAACTGGGGGCCATTGTCACTTTTAAGGAATTCACAAATCCCATGACGAGAAAATATGGATTTTAGGTGCACCACCACATCTGTGGACCTTGTGGGTTACAGCAGGGCAATTTCCACATACCTTGAGAAAAAATCTACTACTAGTAGATAGGTCTTGCCTTTCAGTATGAACAGGTCAGCTCCCAAAGTTTGCCAAGGCCTGTCCGGCATCTCCGTTGGTATCAACGGCTCTTTGACGTTCTTTCTCTCCTGAATGCAGGTTCTACATTTCAGTACCATGTCATCCAGCTGGCTACTGAGCCCTGGCCACCATGCTGTCTGTTTAGCCCGGCCTCTACATTTTGTCACCCCCAGGTGTCCCTCATGTAGTCTCTGCAGCACATCCCCTTGCAAGGCGAATGGGATGACAAGCCTTGTGCCCCGCAGCAGCAGTACATCATGCACAGTCAGCACTCCTCTATCAGGCCAGTAATGTCTCAGCGCTCCCTGCAATTGGCTTTTGTCAGGCCAGCCGTCTATGCAGTACTCCATCAGTGCAGAGCATGTGCTGTCTGCCTTTAGGTGCTCTCGTAAGCTGCTCAGATAATCTTCACTGACAGGAATGTTGTTGATGACAGAGTCTACATAGATGTTGGTGTCCTCTAATAGGCTTGTATCTGTGTGTGCTCTTGCGGTTCTTAGAGGAGCTGATTCAATCACTGCACTGCCCTGCAGTGATTGAATCGAAATTTCATTTCGAAACCAACAAGCTTTTCTGGCAGATGTGATCCAGACCTGAGACCCAGAGAGAGAAAACCTTTACCAGTGCTCTTTGACATTCTCGAAGGGCGAGCATGTACCAGCACAGCTACATTCTTAGCGAATGATGTCAGAATTATTTTTATTATTATTATTCTATTTTTGTTTTTGTTTTGATAAAGACAAATGCTGTCTTCTTGTTTGAAACCTTAAATAGGTGTGTAGGAGTGCTGTGTGGCCACTGACATGCTGATAATAAACATCTGTTCTTTTAGTAGACAATCCTTTATTACCTCCCAGAAATTTGTAAGATCAAAGCAGAGTACTGTGCGTTGTAACATTAGTGTAAGGAAGTGCTTTTTTGTTTTAGTTTTCATTCAGTGATTGAGGAATGACTCTGCTTTCTCCACTAACAATTGCAAGGCAACTATTGTAAATATTTATCTTCTAACAGTGCAATATGTTTATTATACTTGCCAGGGCTGTATACAGAATTCCTAAAAGAATTTGCAGATTTCCTCTCAGACCTTCTAGTTACAGTTGATAAGGCGCTAATCATGAGAGATTTTAATATTCACGTTGATAATGCAAATGATACATTAGGACTTGCGTTTACTGACCTAATAAACTCCTTTGGAGTCAAGCAAAGTGTCACCGGGCCCACTCATCATTTTAATCATATACTAGATTTAATTATATCGCATGGAATCGATCTTACTGCTATAGATATTGTTGTATTACAGACCATTTCCTTGTATCGTGCATGCTGCGTATAACTGATATTAACTATATGTCGCAGCGATACCGTCTGGGCAGAACTATTGTTCCAGCCACCAAAGAAAGATTCGCAAATAACCTGCCTGATCTATCTCAACTGCTATTTGTACCCAAAAATACACATGAATTAGACGAAATTACTGACAACATGGGCACTATTTTCTCTAATACATTAGAAGCTGTTGCCCCAATCAAATTGAAAAAAGTTAGAGAAAAACGTACTGTACCATGGTATAACAGCAATACTCTCTCAAGAAAGTAACTCGTAGTCTTGAACGCAAATGGAGAAAAACTAACTTTTAGAATCGCATGGAAAAACAGTATGTCCAGCTATAGACAGGCTCTAAAAACTGCTAGGGCAGAGCATACACACAAACTCATTGAAAATAACCAAAACAATCCAAGGTTTTTATTTAGCACAGTGGCTAAGTTAACAAATTACCAGACGCCACCTGATTCAAATATTCCACCAACGTTTAATAGTAATGACTTTATGAATTTCTTCACTGATAAAATAGATAACATTAGAAATACAATAGCGAATGTAGATTCTACAACATCTAACACTTCAGTTTCATCCATCGTACCCAAAGATAAACTGCAGTGCTATACAACCATAGGACAGGAAGAGCTAAATAAACTTATCACTGTATCTAAACCAACAACATGTTTATTAGATCCTGTACCCACTAAATTACTGAAAGAGCTGTTACCTGTAGCCGAAGAACCGCTTCTCAATATCATAAACTCGTCGTTATCTTTAGGACACGTCCCAAAACCATTCAAGCTGGCAGTTATCAAGCCTCTTATTAAGAAACCAAAACTAGATCCTAGTGTACTGGCAAATTATAGGCCTATTTCAAATCTTCCATTTATGTCTAAAATTTTAGAAAAAGTTGTGTCTGCTCAATTGAGCACCTTCCTGCATAAAAATGATCTGTATGAAGAATTTCAGTCAGGTTTTAGGCCCCACCATAGCACAGAAACTGCACTTGTTAAAATTACAAATGACCTGCTCCTTGCGTCAGACCAAGGCTGCATCTCATTTCTAGTCTTACTTGATCTTAGT
Organism: Carassius auratus; assembly: GCF_003368295.1. NCBI lineage: Eukaryota > Metazoa > Chordata > Actinopteri > Cypriniformes > Cyprinidae > Carassius > Carassius auratus. The sequence continues at coordinate 3,342,794 of NC_039282.1, forward strand.
GCTGCGTTCGACACCATAGATCATGACATACTCATAGATTGATTACAAAACTATACAGGTATTCAAGGGCAGGCTCTAAGATGGTTTAGATCCTACCTGTCCGATCGCTACCATTTTGTTTACTTAAATGGGGAGTCATCTCATTTATCATCAGTAAAATATGGAGTGCCACAAGGATCCGTCCTAGGTCCCCTTCTATTTTCAATATATATGTTGCCCCTTGGTAATATTATTAGAAAATACGGAATTAGCTTCCACTGTTATGCTGATGATACTCAGCTATATATCTCAACGAGACCAGATGAAACTTCCCAATTATCTAAGCTAACAGAGTGTGTTAAAAATGTAAAAGATTGGATGACACACAATTTTCTCCAATTAAATTCGGATAAGACAGAGATACTAATTATTGGACCAAAAAACACTACACAGAATCTTGTAGATTACAATCTGCAACTAGACGGATGTACTGTTACTTCCTCTACAGTCAGAAATCTGGGTGTTATATTAGACAGCAATTTGTCTTTTGAAAATCATATTTCCAATGTTACAAAAACTGCATTCTTCCATCTTAGAAACATTGCCAAGCTACGAAACATGTTATCTGTTTCTGATGCAGAAAAGCTAGTTCATGCATTCATGACCTCTAGACTGGACTATTGTAATGCACTTCTAGGTGGTTGTCCTGCTTCATCAATAAACAAGCTATAGGTAGTCCAAAATGCAGCAGCTAGAGTCCTTACGAGGTCAAGAAAATATGATCATATTACCCCAATTTTACAGTCTCTGCACTGGCTACCTATTAAGTTCTGTATCAGTTACAAATTATCATTACTTACCTATAAGGCCCTAAATGGTTTAGCTCCAGCGTACCTAACTAGCCTTCTACCACGCTACAACCCATCACGCACCCTAAGGTCACAAAACGCTGGACTTTTGGTCGTTCTTAGGATAGCAAAGTCCACTAAAGGAGGTAGAGCTTTCTCACATTTGGCTCCCAAACTCTGGAATAGCCTTCCTGATAATGTTCGGGGTTCAGACACACTCTCTCTGTTTAAATCTAGATTAAAAACACATCTCTTTCGCCAAGCATTCGAATAATGTATCTTTTTAATTGTGAGTGTAGTTGCATCTGATCAAAGGTGCATTTTTATTCATTAGCTTGGGTTAAACTAATTTTACTTTGTTGGATCAGCAGCTATGCTAATGATGTCTGTATTTTGTTTCTATGTTTCGCCACGGGATTTACATCCCGTGGTAACTAGGATTTAAACAAGCTCCAGTCTGGATCCAGAACACCTGAGAAGAGATGATGCTGACCCTCAGAGGACCTCAGATGATGCTAACCCTGAATCAACAAACAGAACTAACAATTATTGCTAAATGTGTGACTGAATCATATAATAACTTAATTAATAATACTGATAGTTCATCGTCTAGCTGACTACGTCTTGTATTATTATTATTAGGGGTTCAAGCACGCAGTGCTGAAACCCTATTGTAATTGTTAGGATTTTTATTATTAGGGGTTCAAGCACGCAGTGCTGAAACCCTCTTGTAATTGTTAGGATTTTTATTATTATTATTATTCTTCCGCCCTAGAACTGAACGTGCAGCCCAAACCGTAAGGCCTAGAGAGCTGAAATTTGGACAGATCGTAGAGCTCATTTTGGGGAGAACTTATCAAAGTCTTAGCCCAATCGGCCTAACGGGGGCGCTACAGCGCAAAAAACTAAAATTTTGGACATTTTTGGCCGCAGATCGTAAACCGTTAGCCGTAGACTCAAAAACAAGGCATCGTTGCAATCCTTGGGTTAGCCCGAACAAAAGTGCACAGCTGCATTTTTTGCTCTACGACGCACCGTTTTCTCGCAAAATCGAGCTATATCCGAAACCTACTTTTGCGAACTAGTCTTAGGATTTTTAACCAATCGGAATCAAACCACTTCAGAAATATTCCCTGGACACTCAATATCAATAATTATCAAAAAAAAAGTTGAAATTTCAATTCTTACGCGAAACAGTACACCAAAAAGCGTCTATGCTAACGTTAGCCAAATGCTATTTTAGCTATAACTCTTGAACGGAATGAGATATCTTCACCAAACTTGGTACACATATGTATGAGCTCAATCTTTGGTCATACAAAAAAAATTGCGCATCTCTGCCACTTGGGGGCGCTATAAGATCGAAAAAACACATAAATGGCTATAACTAGGCAACCGTTGGCTCGATCGACTTGAAAATCGGTATGCAGTGTCTTGGTCTGAGGGGGCACAAGTACCTATGAGGACATTTGCATATCTCAAAAAAACATGGCCGCCATTGGCCAAACAATTTTAAGCACCTATTTGAAAGGGTTAACGGATGTTGATTGGAACAAAACTCGCTGGGTACGTTCAACTCATGAACCTTAAGGTCTGTAAGAATTTTGAAAGAAATCGGCCACTAGTTGGCGCTAACGAGTTTTATGGCTCTGTAATCACGTGGTGTTTCACATATCAACGAAATATGCATATCATTTGATAGATCTCCTCATAATGCACAACTTTGCCTCAAGAACCATTGCTGTCAATCAAATTGTTCAAATGTTATTCACAAATATGTTAAAAACCTACTTTTACGAACTAGTCCTAGGTTTTTTGTCCGATTGGAACCAAACCACTGCAGTAATATTCTGTGGACTCTCTAGATCAATAATTATCAAAAAAATGTTGAATTTTGTCCTTTGGTTAGCTGTAAAGGGGTAATTTAGTAAAAGGGGTGTGGCCAAACATACCCCAAAGCCTATAAAACCTAAACGAAAACTCAAAACTTTATGAAACTTCGTGGAATCATGTATCAGGTGACTCTTAACAAGCATGCAAAGTTTCATGGAGATCGGATCATAGGTGGCGCTATAACAGTTGAAAAAGCCTCAAAAACAAACATTTTCAATAGAAAATGATCACAATTTGTAGGACATGTTCATACATTCACACAAACACTAGATCTTCATATCATATGATAGATCTCCTCTTTGTGAACAACTTTGCCTCAAGGAGCGAAGATGTCAATCAAATCGTTCAATTGTTATTCACAAATATGTTAAAAACTTACTTTTGCGAACTAGTCCCAGATTTTTTACCCGATCGAAACCAAACCACTGCAGTAATTTTCTCTGGACTCTCTAGATCAATAATTATCAAAAAAATGTTGAATTTTGTCCTTTGGTTAGCTTTAACTGGCTAAATTAGAAAAGGGGCGTGACCAAAATACCCAAAAGCATATAAAACCTAAACGAAAACTCAAAACTTTATGAAACTTGGTGAAAACATGTAACAGGTGACTCTTAACAAGCATGCAAATTTTCATGGAGATCGGACCACAGGTGGCGCTATGACAGTAGAAAAGGTCTCAAAACATAAGATTGATATGGTAAATGGCCTCAAATTGTCTGAAAATGCTCATATATTCACATAAACACTAGATCTTCATATCATATGATAGATCTCCTCATTCTGAACAACTTTTGGGACCAATGTTGTCAATAAAGCTGTTAATTAAATATTGAAGATTATTTAAAAAAGTTACTTTGGCAAAGTAGTCCAAGGCTTTAAGCTGAAAATCAATAAAACCACTGAAGTACAATTCTCTAGACTCTGAAGGTCAATAATAATGAAAAACATGTTGAAAAATTGCATTTGGACAACTATAAACCAGTGATTGTATAATATGTTCTTTTCACAGTGTACACAAAGGCCTATTTATACAAACAGAAAGCCCGCAAACTATCAAAACTGTGTAAAATAAAGCCTAATTTCATTCTAAACAAGCATGCAAAATTTAAGAGAGATTGGGCAAAAAACTTAACACTATAACAGTTATGTTTAAAAACAGTGTTGTTTGAGTAAATGCAACCACTAGATGGCAGCGGAAGACCACTAATGGGCTCATTCAGCAAATTGAAACAGTACTTTTGAGAAGATTTATGAATTCATGCCTAAACAATAAAAAAACAAAACACTGTTACAACATTTTAAATCTCACTGAGTTAAAGTTTTCCATTTTGTTCATACAGACTTACCAGTTTTTAAAATTTTGCCACATTATGATTACAGTGAAACCTGAAAATGACATCCAAACTCTTAAAACTAGTTTAATCATTTAATTTCAGTGCGTGTGTCTGTCTGTCAGCCTATTCTCCGTTTTGGATGTGTTTAACTGTCATCCATACATCCAGGTTGGCTCAGACCACCTCAGAGGCCTTAATGTGCTTGAACCCCGTAAATGCTGCTTGCAGCTTTAATTATTATTATTAGGGGTTCAAGCACGAAGTGCTGAAACCCTATTGTTTTTGTTAGGATTTTTATTATTATTATTAGGGGTTCAAGCACGCAGTGCTGAAACCCTCTTGTAATTGTTAGGATTTTTATTATTATTATTATTATTCTGCCCTAGAACTGAACGTGCAGCCCAAACCGTAAGGCCTAGAGAGCTGAAATTTGGACAGATCGTAGAGCTCAATTTGGGGAGAACTTATCAAAGTCTCAGCCCAATCGGCCTAACGGGGGCGCTACAGCGCAAAAAACTAAAATTTTGGACATTTTTGGCCGCAGATCGTAAACCGTTAGCCGTAGACTCAAAAACAAGGCATCGTTGCAATCCTTGGGTTAGCCCGAACAAAAGTGCACAGCTGCATTTTTTGCTCTACGACGCACCGTTTTCTCGCAAAATCGAGCTATATCCGAAACCTACTTTTGCGAACTAGTCCTAGGATTTTTAACCAATCGGAATCAAACCACTTCAGAAATATTCCCTGGACACTCAATATCAATAATTATCAAAAAAAAGTTGAAATTTCAATTCTTACGCGAAACAGTACACCAAAAAGCGTCTATGCTAACGTTAGCCAAATGCTATTTTGACTATAACTCTTGAACGGAATGGGATATCTTCACCAAACTTGGTACACATATGTATGAGCTCAATCTTTGGTCAAACAAAAAAAAATTGCGCATCTCTGCCACTTGGGGGCGCAATAAGATAGAAAAAACACAAATGGCTATAACTAGGCAACCGTTGGCTCGATCGACTTGAAAATTGGTATGCAGTGTCTTGGTCTGAAGGGGCACAAGTACCTATGAGGACATTTGCATATCTCAAAAAACATGGCTGCCATTGGCCAAACAATTTTAAGCACCTATTTGAAAGGGTTAACGGATGTTGATCGGAACGAAACTCGCTGGGTACGTTCGACTCATGAACCTTAAGGTCTGTAAGAATTTTGAAAGAAATCGGCCACTAGTTGGCGCTAACGAGTTTTATGGCTCTGTAATCACGTGGTGTTTCACATATCAACACAATATGCATATCATTTGATAGATCTCCTCGTAATGCACAACTTTGCCTCAAGAACCATTGCTGTCAATCAAATCGTTCAATTGTTATTCACAAATATGTTAAAAACCTACTTTTGCGAACTAGTCCTAGGTTTTTTGCCCGATCGGAACCAAACCACTGCAGTAATATTCTGTGGACTCTCTAGATCAATAATTATTAAAAAAATGTTGAATTTTGTCTTTTGGTTAGCTGTAACGGGGTAATTTAGAAAAAGGGGTGTGGCCAAACATACCCCAAAGCCTATAAAACCTAAAGGAAAACTCAAAACTTTATGAAACTCCGTGAAATCATGTAACAGGTGACTCCTAACAAGCATGCAAAGTTTCATGGAGATCAGACCATAGGTGGCGCTATAACAGTAGAAAGGTCTCAAAACACAAGATTTATATGATAAATGGCCTCAAATTGTTTGAAAATGTTCATATATTCACTCAAAAACACTAAATCTTCATATCATATGATAAATCTCCTCATTCTGAACAACTTTGCCTCTGGGACCAATGTTGTCAATAAAGCTGTTAATTAAATATTCAAGATTATTTAAAAAAGTTACTTTGGCATACTTGTGATACGGTTTAGTATGAAAATCAATAAAACCACTGAAGTACAATTCTCTAGACTCTGAAGGTCAATAATTATCAAAAACATGTTGAACAATTGCATTTGGGCAACTATAAACCAATAATTTTATAATATGTTATTTGCATAGTGTACACAAAGGCCTATTAATACAAACAGAAAGCCCACACATTATCAAAAATGTGTTAAATAATGCATGATTTCATTCTAAACAAGCATGCAAAATTTAAGAGAGATTGGGCAAAAAAAAATTACAACACTATAACAGTTATGTTTTAAAACAGTGTTGTTTGAGTAAATGCAATTTATAACCACTAGATGGCAGCGGAAGACCACTAATGGGCTCATTCAGCTAAGTTGAACAGCACTGTTTTCATGAATTCATGCCAAAACATTAATAAATTAACTGTTATAACATTTTAAATCTCATTGAATTGATGTTTTCCATTTTGTTTATACAGATGTATCAGTTTTTACAATTTTGCCACATTATGATTACAGTTTAACCTGAAAATGACATCTAAACTCTGAAAAAGAGAAGACTTGCAATAATTTTATGTCACCTATCACTTATTTCAAATACCTATATCTGCAACAAAATGTTTGTGCATGTATATGTGTGTCTTTGTGTGTGTGTGTGTGCATATGCTTATAGAGTATACATATATTAGTCTAATCATTTACTTTCAGTGTGTGTGTCTGTCTGTTAACCTGTTCTCCATTTTGGATGTGTTTAAATGTCATCCAAACATCCAGGTTGCCTCTGACCACCTCAGATGCCTTAAATGCTTGAACCCCGGTAAAATGCTGCTTGCAGCTTTAATTATTATTATTATTATTATTATTATTATTAGGGGTTCAAGCACGCAGTGCTGAAACCCTATTGTAATTGTTAGGATTTTTAGGGGTTCAAGCACGCAGTGCTGAAACCCTATTGTAATTGTTAGGATTTTTATTATTATTATTATTATTATTCTTCCGCCCTAGAACTGAACGTGCAGCCCAAACCGTAAGGCCTAGAGAGCTGAAATTTGGACAGATCGTAGAGCTCATTTTGGGGAGAACTTATCAAAGTCTCAGCCCAATCGGCCAAACGGGGGCGCTATAGCGCAAAAAACAAAAATTTTGGACGTTTTTGGCCGTGAATCGTAAACCGTTAGCCATAAACTCAAAAACATGGCATCATAGCAATCCTTGGGTTAGCCCGAACAAAAGTGCACGGCGCCTTTTTGGGGTCTACGACGCACCGTTTTCTCGCAAAATCGAGCTATATCCGAAACCTACTTTTGCTAACTAGTCCTAGGATTTTCAACCAATCAGAACCAAACCACTTCATTAATATTCCCGGGACACTCAATATCAATAATTATCAAAAAAAAGTTGAAATTTCAATTTTTACGCGAAACAGTACGCCAAAAACCATCTATAGTAACGTTGGCCAAATGCTATTTTAACTATAACTCTTGAACGGAATGAGATAACTTCACCAAACTTGGTACACATATGTACGAGCTCAATTTTGGGTGAAATCAAAAAAATTGCGCATCTCTGCCACTTGGGGGCGCTATAAGATAGAAAAAACACATGAATGGCTATAACTAGGCAACCGTTGGCTCGATCGACTTGAAAATTGGTATGCAGTGTCTTGGTCTGAAGGGGCACAAGTACCTAGGAGGACATTTGCATATCTCAAAAAACATGGCCGCCATTGGCCAAACAATTTTAAGCACCTATTTGAAAGGGTTAACGGATGTTGATCGGAACGAAACTCGCTGGGTACGTTCGACTCATGAACATTAAGGTCTGTAAGAATTTTGAAAGAAATCGGCCACTAGTTGGCGCTAACGAGTTTTATGGCTCTGTAATCACGTGGTGTTTCACGTATCAACACAATATGCATATCATTTGATAGATCTCCTCATAATGCACAACTTTGCCTCAAGAACCATTGCTGTCAATCAAATCGTTCAATTGTTATTCACAAATATGTTAAAAACCTACTTTTGCGAACTAGTCCTAGATTTTTTGCCCGATCGGAACCAAACCACTGCAGTAATATTCTGTGGACTCTCTAGATCAATAATTATCAAAAAAATGTTGAATTTTGTCCTTTGGTTAGCTGTAAAGGGGTAATTTAGAAAAAGGGGTGTGGCCAAACATACCCCAAAGCCTATAAAACCTAAACGAAAACTCAAAACTGTATGAAACTCAGTGAAATCATGTAACAGGTGACTCTTAACAAGCATGCAAAGTTTCATGGAGATCAGACCATAGGTGGCGCTGTAACAGTAGAAAAGGTCTCAAAACACAAGATTTATATGGTAAATGGCCCCAAATTGTTTGAAAATGCTCATATATTCACTCAAAAACACTAAATCTTCATATCATATGATAGATCTCCTCATTCTGAACAACTTTGCCTCTGGGACCAATGTTGTCAATAAAGCTGTTAATTAAATATTCAAGATTATTTTAAAAAGTTACTTTGGCATACTTGTGATACGGTTTAAGATGAAAATCAATAAAACCACTGAAGTACAATTCTGTAGACTCTGAAGGTCAATAATTATCAAAAACATGTTGAACAACTGCATTTGGACAACTATAAACCAGTAATTTTATAATATGTTCTTTTCATAGTGTACACAAAGGCCTATTAATACAAACAGAAAGCCCACAAATTATCAAAACTGTGTAAAACAATGCATAATTTCATTCTAAACAAGCATGCAAAATTTAAGAGAGATTGGGCAAAAAAAAAAAACAACACTATAACAGTTATGTTTAAAAACAGTGTTGCTTGAGTAAATGCAATTTATAACCTCTAGATGGCAGTGGAAGACCACTAATGGGCTCATTCCGTTAAGTTGAACAGCACTGTTGAAAGGATTCATGAATTCATCCCAAAACATTAAAAATGTAACTGTTATAACATTTTAAATCTCATTGAGTCAATGTTTTCCATTTTGTTCTTACAGATATATCAGTTTTTACTATTTTGCCACATTGTGATTACAGTTTAACCTGAAAATGACATCTAAACTCTTAAAAAGAGAAGACTTGCAATAAGTTTATTGTCACCTATCACTTATTTCAAATACCTATATCTGCAACAAAATGTTTGTGCATGTATATGTGTGTCTTTCTGTGTGTGTGTGTGTGTGTGTGTGTGTGCATATGCTTATAGAGTATACATATATTAGTCTAATCATTTACTTTCAGTGTGTGTGTCTGTCTGTTAGCCTGTTCTCCATTTTGGATGTGTTTAAATGTCATCCATGCATCCAGGTTGGCTCAGACCACCTCAGAGGCCTTAATGTGCTTGAACCCCGGTAAATGCTGCTTGCAGCTTTAATTATTATTATTATTATTATTATTCTTCCGCCCTAGAACTGAACGTGCAGCCCAAACCGTAAGGCCTAGAGAGCTGAAATTTGGACAGATCTTAGAGCTCATTTTGGGGAGAACGTATCAAAGTCTCAGCCCAATCGGCCAAACGGGGGCGCTACAGCGCAAAAAACAAAAATTTTGGACATTATTGGCCGTGAATCGTAAACCATTAGCCATAAACTCAAAAACATGGCATCGTAGCAATCCTTGGGTTAGCCCGAACAAAAGTGCACGGCGCCTTTTTGGGGTCTACGACGCACCGTTTTCTCGCAAAATCAATCTATATCCGAAACCTACTTTTGCGAACTAGTCCTAGGATTTTCAACCAATCAGAACCAAACCACTTCAGAAATATTCCCTGGACACTCAATATCAATAATTATCAAAAAAAGTTGAAATTTCAATTCTTACGCGAAACAGTACGCCAAAAAGTGTCTATAGTAACGTTGGCCAAATGCTATTTTAACTATAACTCTTGAACGGAATGAGATAACTTCACCAAACTTGGTACACATATGTATGAGCTCAATTTTGGGTCAAATAAAAAAAAATGCGCATCTCTGCCACTTGGGGGCGTAATAAGATAGAAAAAACACATAAATGGCTATAACTAGGCAACCGTTGGCTCGATCGACTTGAAAATTGGTATGCAGTGTCTTGGTCTGAAGAGGCACAAGTACCTATGAGGACATTTGCATATCTCAAAAAACATGGCCGCCATTGGCCAAACAATTTTAAGCACCTATTTGAAAGGGTTAACGGATGTTGATCGGAACGAAACTCGCTGGGTACGTTCGACTCATGAACCTTAAGGTCTGTAAGAATTTTGAAAGAAATCGGCCACTAGTTGGCGCTAACGAGTTTTATGGCTCTGTAATCACGTGGTGTTTTACCTATCAACACAATATGCATATCATTTGATAGATCTCCTCATAATGCACACTTTGCCTCAGAACCATTGCTGTCAATCAAATCGTTCAATTGTATTCCAAATTTGTTAAAAACCTACTTTTGCGAACTAGTCCTAGGTTTTTTGTCCGATCCGGAACCAAACCACTGCAAGTAATATTCTGTGGACTCTCTAGATCAATAATTATTAAAAAATGTTGAATTTTGTCCTTTGGTTAGCTGTAAAGGGGTAATTTAGAAAAAAGGGTGTGGCCAAACATACCCCAAAGCCTATAAACCTAAACGAAAACTCAAAAACTTATGAAACTCGGTGAGACATGTAACAGGTGACTCTTAACAAGCATGCAAAGTTTCATGGAGATCGAAGCATAGGTGGCGCTAAAAAACAGTAAACAGGTCTCAAACACAATATTTAGATGGTAATGGCTCAAATTGTTTGAAAATGCTCATATATTCACTCAAAAACACTAAATCT